>NW_027495656.1:0-238319 GCF_021521415.1 Bidens hawaiensis
AACATAACAAGATGGGTGAATAACGTGGTCTGTAACGGCCATGGGTGAATAACGTGGTCTATAACGGCCATAGGGAATAACGTGGTCTGTGATGACCATGGGGCTATTGTGGGCGGAAGGGGGGTCACAATAGTACCAAACTAAAGTTGAGTATGGCCTATGAGCCAAGTTCTGCTGCAACTTATAAACTAAAGTTGAGTATGGCCTATGAGCCAAGTTCTGCCGCAACTTATTAAACGAACTAACTTGATTATAACATGAATGTTAAGAAAATTATGTGATTATGCGTATTGTGGGCGGATGGGGAGCCACATTGTTTGGTGATACATGATAAATACTATATGTGTCTATATACATGCTATGTGAATAGACGTAGGAAATACTATGTGTAGAAAATACTAATTATTTGCGTGTACACTATATAATGTTTGAGTATACGTGGAATCATTGTGGGCAGATGGGGGACCACAGTGGTTGATGTTAAGCGGAACCGTTGTGGGCAGAAGGGGAGCCACAGTGGTTGAGTTTATGTGAAACTGTTGTGGGAGGAAGGGGGTCCACGGTGGTTGGTTAAACACGGAAATTGGAAACACGTAGTACGAACAAACAATCACGATTTTACCGAAATTTCGAATTCATATTATAAACTTACATGTGTGCGTATGCACACACAAGGATGTGGCTGTACATATTTATACAAATGTAAATACATATTTTTACATACGCGCGTACATACAAACTATGACTGTGTTGTACGCAGAACTGATTTCGTTAAACTGATGAAACTCACCAACTATTCGTAGTTGACCGTTTTTTTAAACATGCTTTTCAGGTAATCAGAAAGGTGGAATAGATTGCTTATGTGTTTCGTGTTGGGATTGTGATCGATGCTATGAGCATTCGAGTATGAAGTTAAGTAGTTAACGGACTAGTTTGATTGAATCACTTAGTTTGTAAAAGATGTTAGAACGATGTAATATATTGTAAATTAGTTAGTAATGTTTCTTTATGAACAATGTATTTGATACCAGTTGTATCTGTTGCATTTCCGTTTTACGCTTCCGCGGATCGCTTAACGGGGTGTGACAGTTTTGGGAAGGTGTGTTACAAAGTCCATGGTAATTTGTTCCCACTTTCACTGCAGTATCTCCGTCTGGTGCAACATTCCCAAGGTTTTTGATACACAGCTTTAACTCTAGCTCAAGTTAGACATCTACCGACATATGTGGTTATATCTTTCTCCATATCGGGTCACCAATAAAATTCCTTCAACTCCATATACATCTTATCAGTACCTGGATGAATGGAATATTTGAACTTATGCGCTTCATCCATGATCAATTCACGTAGATTATCGAGAGTTGGAAACCAAACTCGGTTTTTTAAGTACAGAATTTCATCGGTTTTCTTTTCAAAGTTTTGCTCGTTCCCGTGTAAGTCTTTGTTTTCCAAGTGTTCCCTTTTGTTATGGCTTCGTTTTGGGCAATATGAATTTGGTCAGTAAGGTTCGTCTGAACAATCGTTTCAAGTGCTCGTACTTTCACGGGTTTAACTTTACCTTTTTGACTGAAGGCATCGGTTTTCACTATTATAATTGTTTAATAGTTCCATCCATCTCCATTACTTCATATTCAATTTCTTCTAATAAATTATACGCCATAGGCTTTTGTGGTTCGTGTACTTTGTACATTTAGTGGTATACAAGCTTCAAGTGCAAAAGTAGCTATTCTCAATTTCAGGTCGTAGGTAGTATACTTCTTATTGTGCACTTTATGTGCACTTTTAGACGTTGGGAACCGCATACTATAATTTTGTTTCCTTGCATTAGCACGCATGCTAAACCTTTTTGGGATGTCTCCCAATAAACTGCAAGGTCGTCAGTCCCTTTTAGGAGACTTAGTATCGGGTCTTGACACAATTTCTATTTCAGTAATTGAAAAGCCATTTCTTATCCTCCTCCCCAATCATAAATTCGGTCTTTCTGGGTTAAGAGGGTTAAAGGTAAGGCTATATTGGAAAATTTTTCAATGAAACACCGGTAGTACCCAGCTAATCCCAAAAATGTAGCGAATCACATTTAGTGACTTTGGTGATTGCCAATTTTTTTAATGGCTTCTATTTTCTTCAGATCTATATGAATTTCCATGTCGGTTAACAACATGCCCTAAAAATTGCACTTCTTATAGCCAGAATTTATACCTGGACAACTTGGCATCCAGTTTCTCATGTCTCAACAATTCTAAAATTGTTTGTAAATGTTGATTGTGTTCCTCCTTTGTTTTCGAATATATCAAAATTTCATCGATAAACACTATAATGAATATGTCGAGGTACGGCTTATAAACTCGGTTCATGAGATTCATGAAAATTGCGGGTGCATCAATTAGCCCAAAAGGCATAACTAGGAATTCATAGTGACCACACCGAGTTTGAAATGCTGATTTAGGATATTTTCCTTTTTGGATTTTATCTTGATGGCAGCCGGGTTAGAGATCGATTTTTGAGAAATGGTTAGCCCCTTGAAGTGGGTCAATAAATCATCTATTCATGGGATGGGATATCAATTTTTCATGGCTATTTTATTTAGTTTCCGATAGTCAATACACATCCTAAAGCTTCCATCATTCTTCTCTACAAACAACACTAGTGCTCCCTAAGGAGAATAACTAGGATAGATCAAGTCCTTCTATAATAGTTCTTGCAGTTGACTAGATAACTCTGGTATTACGGAAGATGCAAGTAGATAGGGTACCATAGTAATAGATGCTACTCCTGGACTAGGTCAGTACGAAATTAAACTTATCAGGTTGGTAGTAATCCGGACAGTTCATCGGGAAAGACATATAAGTATTTACGTATTACGGGGATATCTTTTATATGGTTTTCATCAGAATACTTAATGGTTACCTTTGCCAAAATACCATGCACCCTTGGCGTAAATATTTTAATGCCTTGAGAATGAGGAAAAATATAGTGCCAGACTTTTCTCCCTGAACTGTAATCACTTCATTATCCGATAGGGGAATTTTAACCATCTCGCCATTACAAAGAATGTGTGGTTTATGCTCAATTAACACTCCCATATGTTGAGTTGGAAATTTACAAAGAAAAATTGGAATCTTCTCAACCTCCTCAAGAAATAGGATTGACTACCTCGAGCATGATGTCTTATGCTCATAAGAATATCTTCTGGAATTTGTTCTAAGTATTGAAAGCTTCAAGCAGGCTACACTTCGTCATGCAAGGATGTTCTTCATCGAGTATGTTCTGTTGTTCGAGCAAACCACTTGATCTATCCAGCTTAAACCCAGTCTTTTGAGCATCTTGGTGGGTCAAGCATGGATACAATAAAAGAATAACTCAAATGTTCCAAGTATAACCTTCGAGCATGGCTCAATCTCGAGCAAGGTTCAGTACTCAAGCATGCTGGAATTGTACACAATAAATCCTAAGGAAAGATTGAAGAGATCAAGGAGAACATACTTGCTCGTGGAACCTATTCGAGCAAAGCGAGAATAAGTTGTGAAGATTGAAGTCTGCTGGAGAAGAATATTTTCTTGTGAAAATATTCTAAGTAAAGTCTGCTCGAAGACATGTTTTGAGCATACTACGCATTATTAGGTTTACTCGACAAGGATTTATCATACTCGAAGACCTGTTTTACACTTGTATTTATTTTGTAAATCATTATGTAATCATTAGGGTTTCTAGAAAGAATTTATAGGTCAACAAATAGAATCCTAGGTTTCACGCACAACGAGATGAGAAAATACAGAATACGAGAGCATAACAGTCATAGCGATTATTCCTTATTTATGCTACCTCGTACCGCCGTCATGAAACACTAGACATTCCATGCAACCTTGTCACTGTTCATAAATGATATATTAAATATATTGAATCTTTGTCTATTTCTTGTGCTTGCTATTTTCATTCTGATCTTCATTCCGAACCTCTAGTTATACTGATTCCGCCGGTATAATCATAAGGTCTTTGTTTAATTAGATCTAGTGTGCTCTTGTCGACTACTATTAGTTTTGCACTAGATCCGATCCTGACAAGTGGTGTCAGAGCTTCGTGTGCTCTCTGAAGACCCCGAGTTTGATGTTTGAGTGATAAAGTTTGAAGATTTAAGGATTTAAAGGTGTCTGCTTCCATATTTGAAGAAGTTCAAGCTATTGATGAACAAGAGGTATCTACCAACAAGATACCAGGGCTTTTGGGACAAGAAAACTATATCAAATGGAAAGTTCTGTTCGAAGTTGCAGTGAACTACATTGATACAGAGCTATGAAAATCTATCAGAGATGGTCCTTATGTAGCAAACGACACAACAGGAAATAATCAAGTACTTGAATGACAAATGAAGAAAAGGGATGATAAAGCCATGTCTATGTTGAAGCTGGGACTATCATGGGAGATTCTAACCAATTTGAATCATCACACTAATGCTAAAGCCATGTATGATTCAGTAGTGGAAATGCTCGAAGGAAATGTTGAGCTGAGACACATTAAGAAGGACAGATTGAAACAGCAGCTTGACAGATTCAAGTTCAAAGATGGTGGGAGACTGAAATTAGTTTTACAAAGATTTATGGCAATTGTAAACGAAATCAGAACAATAGATCTACAAATCTCTGACTTTAACTTGAACAAAAAATTGTTCACATCTTTATCAGGTGAATGGTACACTGGAAGCAAGTTCATCAAAGAGAAAACAAACTTTCCCAACTTTAAGTTGGATGATGTGATTTCATTTTTGCAAGTTGCAAAACATGAGATGATAGAAAATTACATGATAAAAGAGGAGAAACCTAGTTTTCAAGTGACAAATGCATTAGTGGCTCCTATGGGAAATCTATCAACAAGATCTCAACAAGTGCACCCAATCATTGAAGAACCATCAAACACAAATTTACGGTGTGGTACCAGTCAGCAGAGATTCAACATTCAAATGATAGAAGACAATGACAGTGCATCAACTGCGAGTGGACATCCTCCATATGTTCAGAACTCAATCCAAATAACTGAGTATCAAGCTTTTTTCTCTATGTTTACTGAATCTTACAATGCATTTGTGGAAAAGAACCTGATTCATACAAGTCTTGTGCAAGAAGACCTGGAACAAATAGATGCAGATGACTTGGAAGACATGGATCTCAAATGGCATGCTGCTATGTTGGCTGTGAGGAGTAAGAGACTATACAATAGGACAGGAAGATCAACCTTCTCTGGACCTAATGACAGAATTGGATTTAACAAGTCAAAAGCTATCTGCTACAACTGTCAATAGCCAGGACGCTTATAGCATCCCATTTTTTTATTTATTTTTATTTAGAATTAAATAACACTTGAATTACATATATAAGATGTTGGATGAATGATATATTATTAATTGTAATCGTACGTGTGAAATTGTTGAAAGTTGGATTGGTTATAAACATTTTGGATAAAATACCATCACATGACATATGCTGGTTACTTGAGATAAAACTTGAATGCAATAAAAGGTTATTATTGCAAATAAAGTGAGGGTAGGTGTTAAAATAACAAGGATTGAGACAATGAAGGGGATTAAGAGTAGTTTAGCAAATTGATATGTGACATTCGTGATAAAACCGGACACACCTTAGAACTTGCAAACTCGAATAAGCGTTTAACCGCTTACTACGTAACGAACAAACGAATAACTGAACGGGTCTGGTTATGACCCGGATATCCCAGGGGGGCATCTATAAGTGATATATGTCTATTATAAGCCAACGTATCGATATTAAAGCCTTAGTATGATAGCAAACTAGTTAAACGAAAACATGCTCGTTTAACTACCCGCTATGGATTTAAACGTGAAAGATAATTCCGAAACAAGCATTGTATCATCCGTTAAGCCAACAAAGACTTACCAAACACTTGTTGGGGATGTTTTAAGTGATCCATGAAAATATTTTTGATTTTTACAAACAAATGGTATATTTTTATAAATTTACACAAAAATAGCCAGAAACGCTCCTTTTCGCGCTGTTTGTCGTACCCGATAGCTTTTTCTTGCCAAAAACCGATCCCGAAATAAACTTGGACTCGGGAATTCATGTTCGAGCATGAAAAACGAGGCAAATGGGTCCAAAAATGGGGCCCAAGGGGGGCCCTAACTTCCAGCCCGCTAAAGTGGACTAAACTTTTCTTTTTTTTTCTTTTTTTTATTCCTTGTTTATTAAACTTCAAGATAATCCAAAACATAAAATATCTTCTTCACAAGAGCTGCTCCAGCTGAGTTCTTCCATGTCCAACCATAACCTAAACAGCCCGTAACCTAAAAAGATGATGATTTGATTAGTAAAAATCATAGTTAACCATGTAAAACTCCTTAAAATCATCCAAAAATATACTTTATGGTAAACCTGGTTGGAAATCAGAATCATAATCTTTTTTAGCCATAAACACGGATTAGAGGGTTTAAACGAAGTTTTAAGGTTCAAAAGTTCGGTTTAGAACCCTAACCGAAACCCTAACTTTCATGGATGGTATCTTGATGATACATGCTTGGTTTGTGATATAGGACCTATACTTAGCTTATATAGAAGCACGAGAACCTGGAAAATGGATTAAGAGAGCAAAAACCGCAAAGGTAATACCGAAACAATCGATTACGGGTTGTTTAGGTTAAGGTTGTGATGTGCATATTTTTAGGTCATAAAACTTTTCAGGGACATCATGGCCAATATGATTTTGTCCATGTCCAAATTTGGTAATTTGTTGACCACCCGAGAATATTTGGCGAATTTATTACCGAATTGGGACATTCATTTGGGAAAAATAGTTAAAATGCTTGAAGAATTATGAAATTTTTTGAGGAACTCAGATTTAACATATTATGATCACATATGAAATTTGGGGTCATTTGGAAAACCCTAGGTATGTTATGTTTGCTAGCGTTCATTCGGGTTTTCATAGTTGTTTTTGGCTCGAAAATGATATTGGGCAAGATTGTTAGATTCTGGGATCGCTACAGGTTATTTTGGGAAGCATTTTGGGCACTCAAGAATTTTGGTGGATTTTTTGGAAATCATTTGGTATAAACGGATGATTTTTGGGCTAATTATAGCACATAAAATGATTTTTTATGAATTTATAAATCAGTAAATAATTCTAGAAATATTTTTATAAAAATCTATATATTTTATTTGATAAGTCTCTAAATTTTCATGATCTAATGATTAACGGATAATTAATTGTGCTAATTTGAAGATTAAACAGATTTAATTCTGACGAAAACCTGTTAGAATATTAGAACATCAAGAGTGATCAAAAAGCATAGTTTCAGATTAATTATGTAAAAACGAACTTTTTGTGAGAAATCCGGACAATTTGGAAAGATTGTGCGCATTTTACTCCAAATCGAACCGAATAAACGGGAACGAGTCTAGTCGCGAATCCAGACCCCTAAATTGTGATCTTTCTTTATAACTTAATCATTTTACCGACCAACATGTTTACCCAAGCTTACGTCCCCATAACTGTTTTATGAACGCTTAAACGAACAACTTGGCCCAGCTGGTGAAACAGGGAAACCGAGCCAAGTTTGATTTTAAACATTAGACATTGAACAACATCACAATCTAAACCTACTGACACTTTCTGGGTGTAACAACTATACCCAGATTAGCTATACAGCCCAGTCTAGTATGAGGATTAAAATAATATTAAAATATTAATATTATTATAATATTAATTATAGGGACTAAGTGATAGCGAGGGAAACTAACCCCGAGCTGACCTCACACTGAGTGCCTACAAAACAGTGAGTTTCATGACCCCTCTTTTCAGACTGTTTATGAACTTTTTGGGGGTAAAAAGCATAGTTACATATGCTATCTATTTGGAAATGGTTCAGGATATAAACCACCTGAACGTTTACATACAAAAAGTCCCTACAAACATAACGACTGATTACGTTCGAATGAATGGTGAATAGTATTGTTGAATGATAAATTAAGTGGACATGGTACGAATATCAAAACATAATGAAATTACACGTGAAAACACGTTTATACAAATACGCTGTGTACTGTTAAACATAACAAGATGGGTGAATAACGTTGTAACACCCCGTAACCGCAGCGGAAACGTAAACGGGATGCAACAGACACATCTGATATCAACAGCATTGCTTATAAAGAAAACACCAATACATTAATTTACATCATATTACATTGTTCCGAGTTTAGTTCCCGTCTAGGCGATAGCACATAAGTTTTACCAACATTACATTATCATATTTAATACAAAATGATCACTAAACTACCACAAATAGCACGCATCATCAAGCATGTAGCACTTACTCCAGTTTGGGAGTACCTAGAAAGCATGTAAAGAAAACGGGTCAACTACGAATAGTTGGTGAGTTTCACTAATTTAAATAAATAGTGACAAATCATTATGATAATCATATATTAGGGACATCTGGGGACACTGTTAACCCAGTACTGTACCCATTCCGGAGGCAATGTTAACCCAGAAACACTTCTAGAGACATCTGGGGACACTGTTAACCCAGTACTGTACCCATTCCGGGGGCAATGTTAACCCAGAAACACTTCCAGGGACATCTGGGGACACTGTTAACCCAGTACTGTACCCATTCCGTACGATTCCCTTACAATCGAATATTTATAAATACACGCAAATCCATGCGTTCAGTATGTACTTAAACATTTTATTAGTAACATGCTTCCGCCCCGGGAAAATATTTGAAAACAATTCAGAAAAAGGGGCTCGTGAAACTCACCTTATCGTAAGCAATTAAGTCACACAATACTCCAGCTACTAGTCCAAATCTGTAATACGATCCCTAGGTTCGTTACTATACAATCACTATTAACATAACTTTAATCGTGTTAACCGGTACATCTGGGGACACAGTTAACCCAGTACTGTACCCGTTCTGGGGGCAATTTTAACCCAGAAACACTTCTCCGGACTCAGATTGTGATATCGTTTAGAGTTCACTAGTCAGATTTACTATTAGTCATTTTTCCCGTTTTGCGTGCCTAGCACGGTTATCCATTTTTATGTTTCAAAAATGGGTTTGGTCACACACGACACGAAAATAGTTGTTAATTGATAATTTAACTAAAGTTGTGAAATTAGGGCTCGGTTTAGACGCCCCGATTGGCCGCGGGACCCGTTTCCGTTTTTAGCGTACTGGAAACTGTTAAAAATTACTCAAATCATCCGAATTATTTTCGGATGATTTATTTTTACTTGATTAACTCAATTATATGAAAATAGTTCATTTTTAGGGTTTTTATACACCAGTCAGCTCGCTTATGCGAACTTTACCGGTTTACGTGTTTTAAGCTTTAAAAGTTTGTTTTAGCACAAATAATTATCCGTTGAGTCTCGGATCTTAAAATTTTGCACAAATCACTTTTTGACAGTGGGGAATTTTATAAAAATATTTCCAGAATTAATTTTATATTTAATATTTATTTATCTATTTTTAAACACCATTTAAATACTAAATATGTCGTAAATACCAAACGATCTTAGAAAAATCCCAAATTTTTCCTGGATGACCCCTGCCATCTCCATAGTCCCCTGTAATCTTTCCAGAACCAAAATCCCTTTTTAAATGCCATTTTCACTAAAACCGAACTAGAAAACCCTAGAACTCGTTTAACCGAAAAGCCTACTTATACTTCTCCAACTGACCTTAAATTTTGTGTGTGGCTTATACATGTTATAAAAAGCTTATCTGAAATTTTCCAGAATTTTTCATGATATTTAACCATTTTTCACCATTTTTGGCCAAAACCAAGCACTAAATTCACCAAATATTCATCCTTTATCCAAAAATTACCAAAAATTCACAGATCTCATATTTTCATATATCTAATACCTCTATAAAAATTTCATGACCTAACTCTACACGTATCACAATCTGTCCAAAAATACAAACATCACACAAAACCGAACTACCTTGAGTTTCTAGCTTCAAACCGCAAGAATCTCGCTTTCTAGACTTTGCTAGCAACTAGATACAACACCTGCAAGCACAATAACACCACACCAAGCAAGTTACACCCACAATCAAGCCATTTCTTTCATGGTTTCGGTTATGCTTTAAAAACAAAGATTTAACCGTAAAAATTCGTTTTTGGTTCGTTTAACTCCTTTCTTGGACCAAGATCCCTTGTATAACCCGTATACATCACTTGATCATGCAAGAATCGGTTCCATCGCGGGTTTTCACCCTTTTTCACTTGGAAACCTCCTTTTCTTGCAAACAAACTTAAGAAACGAATATGAACACGTAAATAACACGATTTTACCTCGGTTTTTCTTGCTAGAACTTTGGAATTTTGGATCTTAAAGTGGATGGAATTGATGAATGTGGAGGGATTTGATGAGAAAAAGAAAATAAGGGTGGGAAATGGGACTTAAGTCCGATCGGCCTAAGGTAAGGGGTGGGGTGGGACCCACCACTTCATTTCTAGCCACACATTCGGATTCTCGTAATCCGGATAATGTTTTGGATAATCTGGTTCAGTTCGTTTTTCGGTTAAATGTTTAATTCGGCTTAAAACGAGGCTAAAACGGTCGTTTTTCGGCTTAAAAATGAAATTTATATAAAACCGATTTAAAAACTTAAACCATGACATTTATTAACTTAAAACATCATAGTATTAATAATTGTGCATCTTTTTCGGCTTGATCGATCGTCTCTTGCTCGGTTTGGTATTAAAGGTTTCGTTTAACGTACCGACGTATCATTAAATCGAAATCCTTTTTCTGTGCTTTAATTCACTTATCCCGAAGCTTTAATACTTCGTAAACATCACTAAATATTATATATTTCGTCTATAATGCAATCCCCGATCGTTCGGGCTTCAATAACCGTTAATCGGTTAATCGTATTTCCAATACGATTAACTGTATAATCGAGTATAATTCGTACTATGAATCATACATACTTGTATAAACGCATCATAATTCACATATTCATTATTAAATAATACATAAATAGTATATACCGGTTAGGGTATACCTGATTTTGCCGGAATCGTTACATTCTCCCCCCGTAAAAGAAATTTCGTCCTCGAAATTTTTACGCGACGACTACTTCTTTTTGAGGAAATAGATGGGGGTATTTCTTCCGGAATTCGTCCTTTCGCTCCCAGGTATATTCTGGGCCTCGTTGCGAAATCCATCTAACTTTGACCAACGAAATCTTGTTGTGTCTAAGTTGCTTGATTTTTCCGTCCACTATTTCTACGGGTTCCTCTACGAAATTGAGTTTATCATTTATTTGGACACCCTCTAAAGGTAACACCGATGTCTCATCCGCCAGACATCTTTTCAAGTTCGATACGTGAAACACGTTGTGAACTGCACTCAATTCATCTGGTAGTTCTAATCGGTACGCTACGGGACCGATTTTTGCAGTAATATTGAAGGGTCCAATATATCTCGGGGCTAACTTCCCCGCCTTTCCAAATCTGACTGCACCCTTCCAAGGTGATACTTTCAAATACACTTTATCACCTTTCTCAAATGACAACGGTTTTCTACGGGTATCGGCATAACTTTTCTGCCGATCCAGCGCGGCCTTCAGATTGTTCCTAATTTCAAGGATTTTGCTGGTCGTTTCCTGGACCAGGTCTGATCTAATAACCTGAGTGTCGCCCACTTCAGTCCAACAGAGTGGTGATCGGCACTTCCGACCATACAATGCTTCGTAAGGCGCTGCCTTTATACTCCTATGGTAACTGTTATTATAGGAAAATTCAACGAGTGAGAGATGTTGATCCAATTTCCCTTAAAATCCAGTACGCATGCACGAAGCAAATCCTCCAGGGTTTGGATGGTCCTCTCAGACTGACCATCGGTCTGAGGGTGGTAAGCTGTGCTTAGATCAATACGCGTTCCCAGCGCTTCTTGCACAGCTTGCCAAAGCTTGGAGGTGAAATGGCTATCCCGATCGGAGATGATTGAGATGGGTATCCCATGATGAGACACAATTTCATTTATATAAATCTGCGCAAGTCTCTCTGTGTTATAATTATTTCTAATCGGGATAAAATGTGCTGATTTGGTTAATCGATCCACGATTACCCAAATTGCATCATGTCCTCGGGACGTTTTAGGAAGATGTGTCACAAAATCCATCGTGATTTGCTCCCACTTCCATTCGGGAATTTCCGGTTGTTGTAACATCCCCGAGGGTTTCTGGTGCTCCGCCTTAACTCTCGCACAAGTCGTACATTTACCGACATACGTTGCGATATCCTTTTTCATACCCGGCCACCAGTAGAACTCCTTCACATCCTTGTACATCTAATCCGATCCCGGATGTATGTAATATTTTGATCTATGTGCTTCGTCCATGATTAATTCACGCAGATCATGGAGGGTCGGGATCCAAATCCGACTTTTGAAATAGAGAATTTCGTCCACACGCTGTTCGAAATTCTTCTCATTGCCGTAAAGTCCCTCCTTAACCAATTGTTCCTCTTTCAACGCCTCACGTTGAGCGACTCGAACCAGGTCCGAAAGGTTCGACTGGACTATCATCCCCAGCGCTCGCACTCGCAATGGCTTAACCCGATCTTTCCTACTCAAGGCATCGGCTACAACGTCAGCCTTGCCGGGGTGATAACGGATGTCACAGTCATAATCGCTCAACAACTCGACCCATCTTCGTTGCCTCATATTCAGTTCTTTCTGATCGAATATGTGTTGCAAACTTTTATGATCAGTGAAGATGGTGCACTTCGTACCGTAGAGATAATGTCTCCAGATTTTAAGTGCGAAGATAATCGCTCCCAGTTCTAAGTCATGAGTAGTGTAATTTTTCTCGTGTACTTTTAACTGTCGGGAAGCATAGGCTATAACCTTATTATTCTGCATCAACACGCATCCTAACCCTCTACGAGATGCGTCACAATACGCGACAAAGCCATCGTCTCCATCGGGGAGACTTAAAATCGGCGCTTGGCACAATTTTTGCTTTAACGTTTGAAATGCCGCTTCCTGCTCTTCTCCTCATTCATACTTTCGATCCTTTTGAGTCAGGAGAGTTAAAGGTTGCGCGATGCTGGAAAAGTTTTCTATAAATCGACGATAATATCCGGCCAAACCTAAGAATTGGCGGATTTCCTTTGGCGTTTTAGGCGCTTGCCAATTCTTAATTGCTTCAATTTTACTCGGATCAACGTGTATTCCTTGATGGTTTACAACGTGACCGAGGAACTGCACTTCCTGTAACCAGAAGTTACACTTGGAGAATTTTGCATACAACTTCTCCTGATCCAGAAGCTCTAAAATTATTCTTAAGTGTTGCTCGTGCTCTTCTTTACTTTTCGAGTAAATCAGAATATCGTCAATAAACACGATGACGAATTTGTCGAGATAGGGTTTACAGACTCGATTCATGAGGTCCATGAACACTGCCGGCGCATTTGTTAGCCCAAAAGGCATAACTAAGAACTCGTAATGGCCGTAGCGAGTCCGGAATGCGGTTTTTGGGATATCCTCTTCCTGAATTCTAACCTGATGGTATCCCGATCTAAGATCGATTTTTGAGAAATAGCTCTCACTTTGCAGCTGGTGAAACAGGTCATCAATTCGAGGAAGAGGGTACCTATTTTTAATGGTTAACTTGTTCAACTCCCTGTAATCAATGCACATTCTAAGGCTCCCGTCCTTCTTTTTCACGAATAATACAGGTGCACCCCACGGGGAATAACTAGGACGTATAAATCCTTTATCCAACAATTTTTGCAACTGATTGGATAATTCTTGCATCTCGGACGGTGCAAGTCGGTAGGGCGCTTTAGCAACAGGGCTAGCTTGAGGTAATAAATCGATTCTGAATTCGATCTGTCGGGTTGGCGGTAATCCAGGAAGTTCTTCTGGGAAAACTTGTGGAAACTCGCGTACTACCGGGATATCCTCCAACCGTTTCTCCTCAGGATCTGTGGCCGTCAAGCTCGCTAGATACGCCACGCATCCCTGGCGTATATATTTTAACACCTTAAGGTGGGATATAAATGGTATCATTGTGCCTGACTTCTCTCCTTGCACTAACACCTCTTCGTCATCCGACACCCGGATCTTGACGATTTTCTTTTCACAGTTTATTTCCACTTTGTTACGTGCTAACCAATCCATTCCCACTATCACGTCAAAAATACCTAATTCTACCGGTAATAAGTCAATCAGGAAGGATTGATCGTTCAGAATAAAAGGGCAATTCCGAACTATCTGATTAACTATCATGGTTTTACCGTTAGCGACTTCTACGGTGTAAGGTTCTATGGTTTCACTAATCGGAAGGTTTGCTATCGATAGGAAATTAACAGAGACAAAACTTCTATCAGCGCCTGTATCAAATAATACAGAACCGTAATGATCAGAGACGAGGAATGTACCTGTCACTACGCTGGGGTCCTGGCGTGCTTCGTTCGCCCCCATCACGAATGCTCGGCCTCTCGCCGGATTGGACGACGATGCCTAACCATGGTTTGCCTCCCAATTCCTCCCTGGTTCAGTCTCGGACAGTATCTCTTGAAGTGATCTGTGCTGCCGCATTCAAAGCAAGCACGGCTAGTGGTCATCATTTGGTTTCCTTGTGGGTTTTGTTGTCGGGCTGGTTGGGTCCTAAATGGCTGCGCACGGATAGGTTGCGGTTGTCGGTTCAGGTTGTTCAGATTTGCCCTACATCTCGGTGCGTAGTGTCCCTCCCTGCCACACCGGTGGCACACCACCTCTTTGCACACGCCACCTGGTGGTAACCGCATTTCCCACACTTAGGAAACGTTCCCTTCTGCGGTTCTTGCCTTCCGCCCGAACTAGTCATGGCGTAGTTCTGGGCAGCGGGCCTAGCACGTTTGTCTTGCTGCTTCCCCTGGGTCCTATTATCATACGTACCTCGCTTTCCTCCGGCAGACTCTCCTGCCACCTTCAGTGACCCACTCCTCACGAAATCGTATGTGACAATACCAGCTTGCGTCACCGCACCCTCAAACGTCTGGTGTCCCCCAGCGTTGACTATACTCCTTACTACTGGAGTTAGACCCATATATAACGCTCCACCCTCTTTGACTCACGGGTGACCAACCACGGCACCAAACGCGACAATTCATTAAATCGGTTCGTATAACCCAAGTGGTCCGCCCCCTGCATCTCCAAGTTCCACAACTCGTTTTCTAACTTCTGCAGTTCGTTTTTCGGGCAGAAATGTTCCAGTACAAGGGCTTTGAGTTCTGCCCAAGTCATGCGGTTTGTCGCTGCCTGACCGCGAGTTTGCACTATTGTGTTCCACAATGTCAAGGCATGGTCCGTGAACGTGCAGGTAGCATACTTAACAATGTACTCCTCAGGGCAGTTACTGATGTTCACAACCGACTCTATTTTCTCAATCCACTTAACCAACCCATTGGGTCCCTCAGACCCGCTAAATTCTAGGGGCTTGCACAACATAAAATCTTTAATTGAACATCCCCTTGTTGCAGGAGTCGGTTCAGTGCGGTTCGTTTCTACACTGGGTATAGGGCCATTACTGTCTGTAACGACCACCCTAGGCGGCGCGTCATTACTCGGAATCGGGTTACCGTTCGGTGGAGGATTAACATTTTGTTCCCCAGCATTATTGGTGGTCGTTTGATTGCTCGCAGGGTCTGGATTGGTCGTATTGTTAATACTGGCGGCGATGCGCGATACTATATCCGGTATCGCCGCCTCTAACTGTCGAGCAATCAGACGACTCACATCCACTTCTGACATTTGAGCTGACCGTTTAGGTGCCATTCTACACAACATTAAGAAAAATACATATAATTAATACAAATTCCAATCTCGATACACAACACATATTCCATTCACTAATAAACATTAGTACATTTTACATAATCATTAGTACACATTACATTAACGTCAGCCCATAGATTAAGTTTTCATACATCAGTTCTACATCGGCATCATTTCGACATAACCCGCTATGGGTCATTGCTTGAATTATACATCAAAATATCTACAATGGTATCCCCAAAAAAAAGACCCCCTATGGGCTAGTGACCGTACTATAACTACCCAAGATTCACTCTATGTTAGCATCGTCACTAACTGCTAACACAGAGTATCAAAAAGCGGACCCTGACTACTACCACCCTAACATGATCTAAACACGGTGGTATACCAACCACACCAACACTGCCACCATCCCCACTAACACTGCCATCAAACCCCGGATCCGTGTTTCCATCCGGTCGATCATCCTCTGGGAGTATGCGTCCTCCCTCCTCAGCTGAGCGATCGCATACTGGCTGTCCAGTATGCAGTCCGCCAAGTGATTCCTCCTCTGAATACCCACTGTCAAGGCGGTGGTGTGCTCATTCATCTGCTCGGTGAGCACTCGGAGCCATGCAGCCTCGGTGGAGGGACGCTCATCCCTCATCGACCTGGGGGTACCCCACACGGGTGGAGGCACAGGCCCGGGCTGGGGGCGGGAGGACTAGCCCCTGTGGTAAGTGGGTCTGGGTGGGGTAAAGGTAAGTGGGACATAAGGGGCACTGATCCGCGCCGTGAGGCGGGGACCGGGTCTGGGAGGGGTAAGGGTGACCTGTGGTGCGGGTGGGGTGGGGGATCTGGTAACCCTAGCAGGGGAGGACAAGCTAGCACTCCTATGGCTAGTCTCAGTAGGCTCGGTGCTGGAAGCTAAGCGTAAACTCCTAGAGTCCCCGGAACTGGTCTCCTCCGGGTCCTCCTCTACTGATAAACTTCGTGATCTTGACATCCATAATGTAAATCATAATTAAATTAATATACACACATTTATACAACCTTGTCACATAAAAATATTATCATATACTTACACATATGTTGCCGATTTTACCTATTAATGTTCCCCGTGACTTCCCCTGAATTCCCTCGTGCGGACAAGTCTGTTATTATGTTCCGGACCATAATAACTCACTTGTCCATCCAAGTTCATCCAGATCTCGTCACTATATATTATTAGTTGATATTCAGATCCTATAATACTTGAGCTACTGGTTATATTTTAGGTATCTTTTAAAGACATCCTAATTCATTTATAACCAATGGCTCTGATACCAAGTTCTATAACACCCCGTAACCGCAGCGGAAACGTAAACGGGATGCAACAGACACATCTGATATCAACAGCATTGCTTATAAAGAAAACACCACTACATTAATTTACATCATATTACATTGTTTCGAGTTTAGTTCCCGTCTAGGCGATAGCACATAAGTTTTACCAACATTACATTATCATATTTAATACAAAATGATCACTAAACTTCCACAAATAGCACGCATCATCAAGCATGTAGCACTTACTCCAGTTTGGGAGTACCTAGAAAGCATGTAAAGAAAACGGGTCAACTACGAATAGTTGGTGAGTTTCACTAATTTAAATAAACAGTGACAAATCATTATGATAATCATATATTAGGGACATCTGGGGACACTGTTAACCCAGTACTGTACCCATTCCGGGGGCAATGTTAACCCAGAAACACTTCTAGAGACATCTGGGGACACTGTTAACCCAGTACTGTACCCATTCCGGGGGCAATGTTAACCCAGAAACACTTCCAGGGACATCTGGGGACACTGTTAACCCAGTACTGTACCCATTCCGTACGATTCCCTTACAATCGAATATTTATAAATACACGCAAATCCATGCGTTCAGTATGTACTTAAACATTTTATTAGTAACATGCTTCCGCCCCGGGAAAATATTTGAAAACAATTCAGAAAAAGGGGCTCGTGAAACTCACCTTATCGTAAGCAATTAAGTCACACAATACTCCAGCTACTAGTCCAAATCTGTAATACGATCCCTAGGTTCGTTACTATACAATCACTATTAACATAACTTTAATCGTGTTAACCGGTACATCTGGGGACACAGTTAACCCAGTACTGTACCCGTTCTGGGGGCAATTTTAACCCAGAAACACTTCTCCGAACTCAGATTGTGATATCGTTTAGAGTTCACTAGTCAGATTTACTATTAGTCGTTTTTCCCGTTTTGGGTGCCTAGCACGGTTATCCATTTTTATGTTTCAAAAATGAGTTTGGTCACACACGACCCGAAAATAGTTGTTAATTGATAATTTAACTAAAGTTGTGAAATTAGGGCTCGGTTTAGACGCCCCGATTGGCCGCGGGACCCGTTTCCGTTTTTAGCGTACCGGAAACTGTTAAAAATTACTCAAATCATCCGAATTATTTTCGGATGATTTATTTTTACTTGATTAACTCAATTATATAAAAATAGTTCATTTTAGTTTTTTTATACACCAGTCAGCTCGCTTATGCGAACTTTACCGGTTTACGCGTTTTAAGCTTTAAAAGTTTGTTTTAGCACAAATAATTATCCGTTTAGTCTCGGATCTTAAAATTTTGCACAAATCACTTTTTGACAGTGGGGAATTTTATAAAAATATTTCCAGAATTAATTTTATATTTAAAATTTATTTATCTATTTTTAAACACCATTTAAACACTAAATATGTCGTAAATACCAAACGATCTTAGAAAAATCCCAAATTTTTCCTGGATGACCCCTGCCATCTCCATAGTCCCCTGTAATCTTTCCAGAACCAAAATCCCTTTTTAAATGCCATTTTCACTAAAACCGAGCTAGAAAACCCTAGAACTTGTTTAACCGAAAAGCCTACTTAGACTTCTCCAACTGACCTCAAATTTTGTGTGTGGCTTATACATGTTATAAAAAGCTTATCTGAAATTTTCCAGAATTTTTCATGATATTTAACCATTTTTCACCATTTTTGGCCAAAACCGAGCACTAAATTCACCAAATATTCATCCTTTATCCAAAAATTACCAAAAATTCACAGAACTCATATTTTCATATATCTAATACCTCTGTAAAATTTCATGACCTTACTCTACACGTATCACAATCTGTCCAAAAATACAAACATCACACAAAACCGAACTACCTTGAGTTTCTAGCTTCAAACCGCAAGAATCTCGCTTTCTAGCCTTTGCTAGCAACTAGATACAACACCTACAAGCACAATAACACCACACCAAGCAAGTTACACCCACAATCAAGCCATTTCTTTCATGGTTTCGGTTATGCTTTAAAAACAAAGATTTAACCGTAAAAATTCGTTTTTGGTTCGTTTAACTCCTTTCTTGGACCAAGATCCCTTGTATAACCCGTATACATCACTTGATCATGCAAGAATCGGTTCCATCTCGGGTTTTCACCCTTTTTCACTTGGAAACCTCCTTTTCTTGCAAACAAACTCAAGAAACGAATATGAACACGTAAATAACACGATTTTACCTCGGTTTTTCTTGCTAGAACTTTGGAATTTTGGATCTTAAAGTGGATGGAATTGATGAATGTGGAGGGATTTGATGAGAAAAAAGAAAATAAGGGTGGGAAATGGGACTTAAGTCCGATCGGCCTAAGGTAAGGGGTGGGGTGGGACCCACCTCTTCATTTCTAGCCACACATTCGGATTCTCGGAATCCGGATAATGTTTTGGATAATCTGGTTCAGTTCGTTTTTCGGTTAAATGTTTAATTCGGCTTAAAACGAGGCTAAAACGGTCGTTTTTCGGCTTAAAAATGAAATTTATATAAAACCGATTTAAAAACTTAAACCATGACATTTATTAACTTAAAACATCATAGTATTAATAATTGTGCATCTTTTTCGGCTTGATCGATCGTCTCTTGCTCGGTTTGGTATTAAATGTTTCGTTTAACGTACCGACGTATCATTAAATCGAAATCCTTTTTCTGTGCTTTAATTCACTTATCCCGAAGCTTTAATACTTCGTAAACATCACTAAATATTATATATTTCGTCTATAATGCAATCCCCGATCGTTCGGGCTTCAATAACCGTTAATCGGTGAATCGTATTTCCAATACGATTAACTGTATAATCGAGTATAATTCGTACTATGAATCATACATACTTGTATAAACGCATCATAATTCACATATTCATTATTAAATAACACATAAATAGTATATACCGGTTAGGGTATACCTGATTTTGCCGGAATCTTTACAAACGTGGTATGTGACGGCCATGGGTGAATAACGTGGTCTATAACAGCCATGGGAAATAACGTGGTCTCTAACGGCCATGGGAATAACGTTGTCTGTAACGGCCATGGGGATAACGTGGGCGGTGGAGGCCACGAGGATATTGTGGGCGGAAGGGGGGCCACAATGTTCTGTGATATGTGATAAATACTATATATGTGAATATATATATATATATATATATACGTGTGTGTGTGTATATGTCTATATACATGCTATGTGAACAGGTGCAGAAAATACTAATCATTTGTGTATACACTGTGTAACGTTTGACTCTATGTGGAACCGTTGTGGGCGGAAGGGGAGCCACGGTGGTTGATGTTACGCGGAACCTTTGTGGGCGGAAGGGGGGCCACAGTGGCTGATTTTACGTGGGACCATTGTGGGCGGAAGGGGGGCCACAATGGTTGATTAAACATGGAAAACAGAAACACGCAATACGAACGAACAGTCACTCTTTTATCGTAATTTCGAACTTATATTATTAACTTACATGCATGCATATGTACACACAGAGACACACCTGTACATATTTACAAACGTAAATGCAATTTTTATATACGCGCGCACATGCAAACTATGACTGTGTGGTACGCATAACTGATTTCGTTAAAACTTATGAAACTCACCAACTATTCATAGTTGACCTTTTCTTTAAATATGCTTTTTAGGTAATCAGAAAGGTGGAGTAAATTGATTATGTGTTAATTGTTGGATTGTGATCGATGTCGTGAGCATTTGAGTTAAAAGTAAAGTAATTGACGAGCTAGTTTGATTGTATCACTTAGTTTGTAAAAGATGTTAGAATGATGTAAAATATTGTAAGCTAGTTAGTAACGTTTCTTTATGAACAATGTATTTGATACCAGTTGTATCTGTTGCATTTCCGTTTTACGCTTCCGCAAATCGCTTAATGGGGTATGACATGATATCTGACAATGTAACTAGGAGCCACGAATTCTCTCTAGAAAGTTCAGCCCTCAAAGTGGTGATCAAACCCTCAACGTCAAGGAAGAAAAAGAAGCATTTGGAAGTTAAAAACTATGAATTCTTCATCCTAATTTGAATTTCAGAACTGAACTTGTGTCTTGTAATGATTCCTAGTGTAATAGAAAGCCAAGGAATGTGATTTTTAAGCCCTAGTTGTAGACAACACTACATGTGAATTGACGGCTGAAAACATCATTCTAACATGAATCTATTTGTATAACTTAGCATAGACATGTCTGTTATGGTTAGAATATTATTTAGATCCTGCTATTGTGGTACACCAAATTAGTGTAAGACTAGGGATTGTAGGGTTCTTAAGTGAATACAGGGTATTTGGGGAAATTGTAGCTATGAAGACGCCTAATGAACTCTAGAATGAAATTCTGACACTATCGCTTCATGATTATAAATGATTAGTGTTTTATAACATTATAAAGGTGTTAAATATGAGTTTGAGCCATGATAAGGGCTTTTTGTAAAGGATTGGGTCGATCTGGAAAGTACCCTAAACAACATGATTTTCGCAACTTTTCATTATATATTTTAGTAAGACTTTCAAAAATCATATAAAATCGATCGTATATCCAATTGAGACGTTTAATATATTTTCAGAAAGCTTGTTGAGTCTATTTTCACTATTTTTGATCATAAGAACCGAATATGGGCATCTAGGTGGGTCAAAATCATCTCAAACAGCAACCGTGTAGAAACTTGTATAAAATTATATTTTGCGTAATTGATTTAAGAAAACTTTTATACCAAGTTGATTTCAAAATAAGTATATTGGTATTTAATAATCAGTTTAATCTATTGAAAAGTATTTGAAGAGTTTAAAGAGAACTTAGAGATAATTACAAGATTTTGTGCAAGTTTCTTTTCAAACGGGCCAACGGTTAAAAAGAAGGGTAAATTGGGAATCCGTTCAATGTCGTTGTTGAAATGTTGTGGTAGGCTCTAACATGTTATTTTGGTATTTTAAGGGTAGTTAAGGGTTGCATTAAGTCAAACAAACTCGCATATGATGAAATTGATTTGTATGTCAATGTGTGGTAATTTGACGTGTTATGAGGTTGACTTCAGGAAGCCAAGGTCGATGAAAGCAATCAAGATACGATTAATACTACAGGAAAATGTGAGCGAATGCACACTCAATTTGTAAGTTTTTATGTAAAACTTTGAATACTATATATATGTATTAATTTGGTTACGTTGTGTTACTTATGAGTTTTGGTTTTAGCACTATGGTTATACTAACTATATGAGATAGTTGCGCAAGTTGCAAGTCCAAAAATAGACGTGGAGTGTAGGTCAATGTGCTTGATTTCTTTGTAATGGGATACCTACGATTGGCGGGAAGACCTTGTAAGTATTTCTTGATTTATAAAGGAGAGGTGCAAGCATTTGTAATATGAAGGTATTTATGGTAGTGAAAATGGCGGTGTGACTTTCAAAGTTGATGAGGTATTGTGCTAATGAATTCAGTATTGCTTTTGCATAATAAATGATGCTAACATTTAACTTTAGATAATAATAAGGACGTAATTTATATGATAAATGCGGAATTGTCATGTAAGTGGCATTGCCCACGCCACTTTTGGCGTAGGATATACCAGCACGCATGAGATATGATAGCGGGATGCTGTTTTACGCTTCCTTGCATCCGATCGGTGCGTGCTACACTAAAGTTGGCGTATGATTCACCGAGTTACTTTATGGCTCAGAACTCTTCTAGTCTAAGCTATGCCAACTGTCGTTAGCCTACATCGGTCTCTGTTACAAGTTCTAGGTTTGATTGTTTTTGTTAGCTTAAGTTTGATTATTTCTATGTACTATAATCATATATATATTTCCATCATTAACTTGGTTCCGTGACATCTTAGGTAGGCTCAAAGGAAGGAGTAACAAAGGTGAAGATAAAACTGTTTGGGATACCTTGTTGAAGATTAATGTTCCCGGACGACACATGAATATGCATCTCATAGTAGTCTTCTTCTTGTAAATTGTTTTCATAATCTAGAAGAAAAAGTTGTTACCAACAGTCATATTTTGGACATTAAAAGAATGCTTTACATTATGGTTGGTTATTTTAACTATAAGAAAAATGGCTATTTTTTTTCAAAAAAGGCTAAACCTGACTTTCCGCTGCGATTCTTTAAAGCTATTGGTTTCTAATTAATTAGAGTGTTACAACGCTTTGCCAGGGAATGCAATCTTCCAAGGCAGTTTGGAAATCAAGTAAATCAAGCCCAATTCTACCAAAATCAGAATCAAAACCAGCAGAACTATCAACAAAGAAACCAACATGTGAATCAAAATCCCTATCAACAGAATAGGGAACAACAGCAGAACCAACAACAACAACGAAATAATCAATTGTAGATTCAAGCAAATCAGAACAGGGGAACTGTTGTTGCTAATAATCAGAATAAGGACCAAGGAAATGTTGCTGTGACAATGATTCCACAAGATGGAGACTTTGATTGGAGTAATCATGCTGCTGAAATGGAAAATGCCAGTGTTGCTTATACGGCTAAGACCAATTTAGTTGGGCAATCTTCAAACTCTCAGGTACCTACTGAACTATCTATTTCTGAGCTTTTGCTAGTTATTGATGATCCGAACAGAGAGTTGGAAAATGGAAGAGTGAATGTGGTAGAAAAGATGTAGTGTTGAATGTCTATGGCTCTAGTGAAACAACTTATGACAATCAAATCAAAAGTTTAGAAGAGGACTGTATGCAGGCTTACAAGGTTCAGTCCAAGTTAAATCTAAAAATTGATGGGTTGAAGAAGTTGTATACTGAAGAAAAGGTGAAGAATACTGAATTGCAAATCTAGGTGGATTTTCTGAAGAATCTTGTATCTACAAGAAATATTTTGGATCATATAGAAAAGATGAACCTAAGGATAGGCATAAGAAAGTTCCACCTCCTTTTTGTGATAAATATACATTAAAGGTGAATAAAGAACAAAGAGAGGAGTATCTAAAGCAATTCAAAAGTGTGTTTGAAGATAAGAAAGAATTTATTGAATTGTATGAGAATGTGTCTATGAGCAAGGAAGGAGAATTTGAACTAATAGAGAAAGTTGCACTTGTTAATGAAGTTCAGAAGAAGTTTAAGGCAGAAGAGAAATGAAGTGGATCCTCAAGTGAATGTAGCTCTTGTAGCTGCAAG
This sequence comes from Bidens hawaiensis, assembly GCF_021521415.1. Classification (NCBI taxonomy): domain Eukaryota; kingdom Viridiplantae; phylum Streptophyta; class Magnoliopsida; order Asterales; family Asteraceae; genus Bidens; species Bidens hawaiensis. The sequence continues at coordinate 24,296 of NW_027495656.1, forward strand.
AGCAGGAGGTCAAATGTTAAAAGTAAAGTCAAAGAACCAACAAAGAAGAAGGTTATTGCAAGACTACCAAAAGTACCAAGATAGACCCCTAAATTGAAATAGCACTATGAAAGAATGAGAAGGGAACATAAGGTGCTTGACCTGTGTGGAAGAGCAAGATCCAAGAAGGACAAAGGTGATATTCAATAAAAACTGACTTGAGTATGCACCTAAAAGAAGGACTGTAATAGAGAAGAAAGAAAGATGTGCAAAATCCAACTTGAAACCGAAGGAAGTAAAATTTGTTAAAGCCAAAGAAGTACACAATTTGGATGTCTGCGGGCCTATAAAAGTAAATTTCAGTAAGTGTTCATATGCAAAAACTTCATTGGAATTTTATTTCCCAAGACCAAGTGATAAACATACAAATGAAAAGGATCTAGAAGAACTTGGAAGTTTTGCTAAAGTCTGGTGCAAGAAATGTGATTCTTATGGACATCATACCGATTCTTGCTGGATTGAAGAAAAAGAGTATGTTATCCCAAACAAGTATTGTGGACAGGATATGGATTTGTATAAGAAGGATGAAAAATACTTGAGAAATGAAAAGGATGAAAATGACAAGAAAGCAGACATAATGAAGCTAGAAAAGATGTTAAAAGAAGTTCTGAAACTAATTGACTCATCAAGTGAAACTGACAGATCAGATAAGAGCAGGAGGTTTGATTCAAGAGGAAAAAGCAAAGGAAGGCCTGAAGTGTTGAATGATGATTAGAAATTCCTACTAAAACAAGGTTATTAACCTAAAGGATTTCAATAGAAGACTATGGAAATTGTGGTTAAGAAGGAAGAACCAGTTCTTGAACAGTGTGAAGGAAAATATGACGATGAAAGTGTTGAATTTGGTTATGACTTAGATGAGTCTTGTGAAATTCTTCATGAAGATCCAGTTCCATTTGTTTTGAATGATTCTAATGACACTGATGTACAAACTGTTGAAGTTTGTATTTTAGACAGTAACTAATCACTTTATGTTTATATGTGCAGGGACTGTCCACTGAAATGAATGATACATGGTAAATGGATAGTGGATGTTCCAGGCACATGACATGTGATAGAGGATCACTTATCAATTATGAGCAGAAGTTTGAAGGACTAGTTGCTTTTAGAAGTGATGAAAATGGAGGGAAATTGTAAGAAGAACACTTACCAATGGTAAAGTGTCTTTTGAGAATGTGTTGCATGTAGAGGGATTGCAATACAACTTGTTAAGATTTCTCAGGTGTGTGACAAAGGATATAAAGTTGGATTTGATGATGCACAGTGCTTCATCTAAAAACCTAAGTTTGTAATTCCTCTTGACATGATCATGATGATGGCACCTAGAAATGGTAACCTATATGAGCTAAGAATGAAGAATGCAATTTCAAGAGGTGGATCATGCTTTGTGTCAAAAGCAACTGAAAATGAATCAAGAATATGGCGTAGAAAGATGTGTCATGTGAATCAGGAATATGAACAGATTGGTAAAGTGAGAACATGTAATTGGACTTCCCACCAAGGAATTCAAGATGGATGACAAATGTTCATAATGCATCAAAGGTAAACAACATAACTCATCACACAAGACTAAATTGATAAACTCAATTGAAGAAGTACTGGAATTGCTTCATAAGGATCTTTTTGGTCCTGTGAATGTTCCCAGCATAGGGAAGAAGAGATTTTGTCTTGTAATCACTGATGATTTCTCAAGATTTACATGGGTATTCTTTCTTGGAACTAAAGATGAGACTGCTGAACTGATCAAAGCTTATGTGCTAAGAATGGAAAATCAATTGGAGAAAAGAATAAAGGTGATTAGAAGTGATAATGGATTAGAGTTCAAGAATGGAGTAATGGATGAATTTTGCACTTCAAAAGGAATATGTCAACAATTCAGTGCTCCAAGAATACATGAACAAAATGGTGTAGCAGAAAGAAGGAACAGAACACTGATAGAAGCTGCAAGGACAATGATTGTTGATGCTTATATGCCTGTTACATTTTGGGCAGAAGGAATCAACACTGCATGCTATGTTCAAAACAGAGTTTTGTTGAACAAGATTCACAACAAAACACCTTATGAAATTCTTTTAAAAAGGAAGCTGTATGTGAAGTTTTTGAAACCTTTTGGACGCAAGTGCTCACTGTTGAATACAAAGGATTACTTGAACAAATTTCAATCCAAATCATTGGAATGGTTCTTTTTTGGCTATTCATCACAATCTAAGGCTTATAGAGTGTATGTGAAAGAGCACATGTGTGTAATTGAGTCATCTGACATTGTCTTCAATGAAAATCATTTTAACAATGTAGATGGTCCAAGTTGGCTGTTTGATTTAGACAAACTGATTAAGTCCTTCAAAATTTACAGTGAAGATTTTGATGAAGGATTGTTCAATACAAGTGTTCCTAAACCAGTAAAACAGTAAAAGATAGATTTGGATAGGTTATGGTCAAAAGTAGCTAGAAATGAAGGAGAGTTTGAATTTCAAAATAAGAAGAATGAATTAGATGAAGATGGATTCATTGAACTAGAAAATCAAAATAAAAGTCCAAATGTAGAGACTCATGGAGTTACAAGTGACACATTGCAAGAGAATGGAGAGGCTGCTATAAATGAAGACAAGGGCAATCAAGACAGGTTCCAATCTTTGTTTGATTCCTTACAAATTGGAAGTAATGAAGCCCCAACATCAGCTCAAGTCAACAACTTAGAACCTGGTATAAATGATGATCAAGTTGAAGAACCTGAGTTAAATATCTCTAATTTGCACACAGAGATTGCGGCAGATCCTATTGAAAACATCATTGGTGATTTTTATGAAAGAGTGACAAGAAGTTCATTCGAAGGGCAAACATATCCTCTATGCTTGTTTTTTGTCCCAAAGAATATTAATTAAGCCTTAAACGACAACAGTTGGGTGGAAGCTATGTAGGTGGAGTTGGCTCAATTCAGAGACTTACATGTATGGGACTTAGTGGATAAGCCTAGAAGGAAATATGCAATTGGCACTAAATAGGTTTTCAGGAATAAAAAGGATGAGAGAGGAATAGTAAGCAAGAACAAAGCATGACTAGTGGCTCTGGGATGCTTTCAAGAAGAATGAATTGATTTTGAAGAGGTATTTGCACTAATAGCTAGACTAGAAGCAATCAGAATCTTTCTGGCATATGCAGCATCTATGAACATAAAAGTCTATCAATTGGATGTGAAATCTACATTTTTAAATGGAAAGATAGATGAAGAAGTGTATGTTACACAGCCTCCTGGATTTGAAGATCCAATCTATCCTAACAGAGTGTACAAGTTGAGTAAAGCACTGTATGGACTACATGAAGCTCCAAGAGCTTGGTATGATGAGCTCTCAAATCATCTGTTAGATAATGGTTTTTGTAGAGGTGCAATAGACAAGACTTTGTTCTATAAGAGATTGAAGAAAGATTTGCTATTAGTACAAGTATATGTTGATGACACCATCTTTGGATCAACCAATGAGCAGCTGTGCAAGGATTATGAAGCTATCATGAAGTCAAAATACAAAATGAGTTCCATGGGTGAAATGAATTTCTCTTTGGACTGCAATTGCAAAAGAAGGATAAAGGAATATTTATCAACCAGTCCAAGTATGTTTAAGAGATTCTCACCAAGTTCAAGTGCCATGACTTAAAAATAGTGTCTACACTAATGGACACACATGAGAAGATGGTGGCTAATGAAAAGGGGGGAGCTAGTGGATCAACATGAATACAGAGCCAAGATTGGATCCATCATGTACTTGACAGCATCAAGGCCCGATATCATGTTTGCAGTTTGTGTTTATGCAAGGTTTCAAGCAAATCCAAAGGTTTCTCACATGTTAGCTGTGAAAAGAATATTCAGATACCTCAAAAGAAAACCAAATCTTGGAATATGGTATCCAAAGAACAAATCATTTGACTTAATGGCCTTTACAAACAGTGACTATGATGGTTGCAACATGAGCAGAAAGTCAACCTCTGGTGGATGTCAATTTCTGGGAAACAGACTAGTGTCATGGCAGTGCAAGAAGCAAACTACAGTGTCCATTTCAACTGCTAAAGCGGAATACATTGCTGCATCTGCGTGCTGTGCACAGGTTTTATGGATTCAAAACCAATTGCTAGATTATGGTATGAACTTTCTACTCACTGCTATTTTTATTGATAACACTGCTGCAATGTTCATAGTCAAGAATCCTGTTCATCATTCCAAAACAAAACACATTGAAATCAGGCATCATTTCATTAGAGACTGTAATGAAAAGGGTAGAAACAACTGACAATTTGGCTGACTTGTTCACCAAACCTTTAGATAAAACCTTATTCAATTTTCTATTAAATTGCCTAGCAATGATAAATGCAGATGAAGTCTGATTAATGATATGCGTATAAAATGCTTGCATGTCTATGTGTTAGATGTTTAATGATTTAAATGTGTGAATTTGTTATGTGTTCTTGATTGATTGTGCTTTATTTGCTTGTTTGTGATTTACTTGACAAATGTGTTTGATTTTGCATGACTGTTTATTGATGTTTTAGACTAGATTTGAATCAACTGATTTGAAATGAATATTGTCTTTGAAGAACTGATTCAATTCTATGTTGTGTGTGTGCTTAACTGAAAATCATTCACTCAGTGTGAGTGTACCTATTTAAATGAAACATTGTATGTGCTTGAAAAGGTTTTCTACCTCCATCATCGTGCAAACATTAAAATAAATAGATCCGTGTAAGTACACATGAGATATTAATGATTTTCCAGACAAAATTTCACTAAATTTGGAACCAACTCTTCAACACCATCAATTTCACTTCTAATCATATTACCTGAAGTAAGTCAACAATTAATAATGAACATTATCATTAAAAGACTATTTTTGGTATGGTTAAAAAAAAACTTCTGGAAGCTCCTACTTATAACCAAAAAAATATCTTTTCACTATGTAATACTGTGTCCCTCGTGACCATCTTGCCACACTTGTCTTCAACAGTTATGACACTTTTGTCATTATGCAAACGGATAAGATATGGACAAGAATCAACATATATGGCGGATATGAGTACATATGCGGCGTATATCCCATATACATCCTGGACATATGCGGCGTGTAAGTATAAGACTTATACGGCACATAACTTATGCGGCGTATAAGTCTCAATACTTATACGTTGCATAAGTATTTCCAATCAAACTCTGATTTTATGTCCTGTTCACACCAATGCAATGTCACAAGTACAAATTAATGTCCTTGTACATTAGAATAACTTAAATAAGCTCAATTTTGAAAAATCACTATTTTACCAAGTCCAAATTAATGACCTTGAATAAAACAGATAAACCTTGAATCTTTTGTTTCTGATTTGGTAAAACAAGATTTGTTGATTCATGAAAACACCCAGAGAGATAGTTCACCCGCCCATCAAGAGTCGAAAACTAAATCAGAAAGAAAATCTTTTTGGGTTTTCAATAGAAACATATATCAAATGAAAATTAACAAATCAATACGGAAATTAGAATTTAATACAAAATTCACATATTTTTTGTGAGTTTGAGCAGGAAATCATATGGACCAAATTGTCCTTCCATCATAGTTTTATTTTCAGCATTTATTATGACTAGTGGGTATTGTTGTCCACCTAAACCTTTCAAAACAAATGATTCATAAATTTCTGCGTAAGACCCCGAAACCCGGGAATCCTACAGTTGGTAATCATATCCAAAAATTCTCAAAAATTTAAAGTCAAACAATTTCATCTTATTAAAATCGTTTCAGAGTAATAAACAGCGGAAAATCACAAGTACTAAAACCAAGTTCCCAAAACCATAATTTAAATGTTTAAAGTAATAAATGAAAAGAAAACAGTTTGCGTATTAATCTCCGACTAGTTATGCCTTCAACCGTCCAAGTAGCCTCGAGCACGTCCAAGTGGTAAGCATCCTCCTCTAAACCTGAAAACTCACACTAACATACACACAAAGTCAGCTTGAGCTGAGTGAGTTCAAGTTTAATAATAGACATTTAAATAAATCATTCCAAGGGTTTAAATATAAAAACGGGATTATAAAACATTCCAAGAGTCTAAAATATAATACGGGATATGAACAATTAGGCCATCATCAACACTATGTATTCGTACTTAGACATCTATATACATCCATATATTTATATCCCTATAAATACCATCCAAATAATAACATCAGGGTCGAGCACACGTACAACCCAAACACGTAACATCTTATCCAAGTAATAACATCAGGGTCGAGCACACGTACAACCCAAACACGTAACATCCGATGATGATCATGCCACACGAGCCTCCCCCCTCACGGGCTTTTCAGGGCCCGCCACATGATTTAAGAACCTGAGTCGTATAGTTTGGCCCAGCCAAGATCACCATCCATCCGTATGCAAACACGAAGTAGGCATACGCGACATCAGTAGTCGAAATGACTACAACATCGCCAAATATAGGCCATACAATAATATAAGTAAATATATATATATATATATATATATATATATACATACTATAACATTCCAAGGCCAACTATATACTAGCAAACCTATATAAAATAGTTTAAATGCTTCATCAGGAAAAATCGTTTAGGTGTGCATGCTAGCCCAAAACTTAAAAGAGTAAAAAGGGGCATCATGAACTCACCTGACACAAGGCACGAATTCACCACGAGCTAAAAAGTCCCTAAGAAATCCCAAACTCAAACACCTGTCGGTTTACATTCAAACATTACTAACGACATCGAAAGAACTCGTTTATCCTACGAGACGTTCTAACATGGTTCGAGTTACTTAAACCCTCGACCTCATCAAACTAAATCACAACAGCCCCCGAGGCCTCACATTCACCAGAACGACCCTTAGGTACTCCCGGGAATAAAGAATTCCCAAATTACCCCCGGAAGCACTTGGTGATACTAACACGTGCGTTTAAGAGTTGTCTAAGCACTTAACATCCAACTCAGCCCCGTGTGGACCTAATATGATAATTTCACAGCCAACAAGTCCACACGACGCTACACAAGTTAAATGGGTCGGTAACTCGCAAGTACAACGCACTAACAATTCAATAAACGCAAATGTGCGTTGTACCGACCCGTTTGAGTAACCGACAACCAATTCAGCCCCATTAACTTAAGAAAATAGTTTTTCACAGCCCTTAATTCATACCGAGGCTACACAATCCGAATTGGTTGTTAATTCCCTCAAACAACGCGTTAGGCACCACAATCAACAAACTAGACAACCAAAATCGTAGTTTTCAATTTATCGACAATTGATCAATCAAGCGGGCTTCATAGCTCACGATACTAAAGTATAACACATATGACGTACCTAGGAAGATGACGGAGCAAAAACTCACTTCAAATAGCCCCGACAAGAACACCATTGAACATCCACCAGTTAGGCCTAAATCGAACTTATCGATCAATAACAAGTAAAACGTGCAGATTTTAGCATGCGAAGATGCATTTAATTACATAGGACAACCTTTGAAATAAATTATTAAATTTTTACCAGACTTTATTAAATGTCATAGGTTTATAAAACTATTTTTATTATATTTTTCTAGTGGACACAAAAATTATAAAAATTCCTCCAACATAGCAAGGTACGTGCAGCTATTTCAATGCGCAACAAAATGGTTTTATTTTTATAAAATTCATTACCAAACCAAATTAAATGATTCCAATTGGACTTGATTCTTAACTCAAAATATTAAGTTCCAGAAGTGGAACCAACTAAGTTGGACTTGTTGAAAAAGAGTTATGATGTCGAGAAGACAGACCAATCCGTCATCCCGCATCAGCTTTGACACTCGATCTTATAAATTCTTAAAAACCATTCAAATCTCGTTCAAAAATTACATATTATACCTTTATGGAAACTAGACTCAAAGTAGAACATCATGGAAACAAGAATAGACAAAAAAAATGGATTATCATCACGTTACATACCCTACAATAAACGAATACGAATCTGTCAGCAAACTGTTATCATCAAAACTCAACCCTAACGTGTTCAATAAAGGGTTCCATGGTTAAAAAGAATTGTAATACGCTAGGGCCTACCTCGAATTAGACGTCGGATGGCTGAAATGGAGTTGGAGTGGCACAAAAACCAAGGAGGCAGCCCCTCCTAGCTTCCGATCGCAAAAGACATGGGGGGGGTTAGGGTTTTAGGTTATAAACATTTTACATCTAGGTCCTCCAACTTATAAATTGTGATGTCTTTGATCAAAGGTTAAACAAATAGGCTTACAAGAAAGACAAAGAGGTCCCCGGGGAAGGCCAGATCGAGTCTCGGTAAAAATACAAACTTTGTAAGGCCTAAATCTTTTCAACGAAAATTTACGGGCGTTACATTCTGTGATACATTTAATTGATTCAATTAAGCACAAGATATCATGTAAGTATTAGTTCTAGTCTTGATTTAGGCGTTATTTGATTTTTACTAGATCACCCCAACTTGACTTAAACCTTAGAATCAGAAGATAAAAATAGTTTTATTTTAAGCATATCAGCAAATAATCCCCACTACAAGACAGGCCCTTGTTATCAAGCAATACCCTAAGGTCCTTTACCATGGATGAGTATGAACGATTTCATCTGTCGGCTTGCAAACATTGTGTCCCTTGTGGTCCGTTTCTTAATGGTAATAAGACACGAGCAAGGGGACAACGTGTGTCTAACAGCGGATTTTGATCAAGTCAGTAATGAATTTAGTACATAAGTACTTGTGCGATCAAGTTTAATGACTTATAAAGCAGCTTTAATCTGCGGGTTTGCTTTTTACAGCTTGTTTAAATATTCATCGAAATAAATACCCAGATGATAAACCGCATAAAGACCCGATAGATCCAGGAACCTTAAAGCATCCCATCAATACAGGATTTAAGGCAATAAAACCATACATCGTTGAATCGTTAACCACTTACTGATAGCTATGTTTTAACAAATTTTAAACAATCATTCTGATTAAAAGGCTTGAGTATGACCAGCTATTACATTTCTGCTATCATTATCAAGATTTTTGTTTTAGAAACTAACATCCCAATAATTTGGCAATTTTAGTTTATCACTTAATTTTCCTTACTCGTTTGTTTTTAAAGGCCTACCAATGCACCAATACAGTTAAGCACATAGCCTTTTGTGCCTACTTTTTACTGGATTTGAGACCAGATGATCAATATACTATCATCTTCCCTTTTGCTTCAAAAACTCATTTTCTGAGGAGCAACATTTTTTAATGTTTTTATCATTTTAAAATTTTTTACTGTTTTTGGCTTTTTCAAAATTTTCAATGCTTTTGGTTTTTCTTGAAAATATTCTCCCCCTAAAATCAAAAACTATATTGAAAAACTATTTACAAAAAAAAATTGACTCTGATGTTCAGGATCACTAGGTATCCAACACTCCTATAATCTCGGTAACTCCCTTATCAGCACCGCCCAAAAATTTTAAACCATTAAGTTTTAATAAGTATTGAAATCGTAACTTATCAAAAGCTTTGGTGAAAAGATCTGCTTTTTGTTCATCGGTGTGAATTTTGTCTACGGTAATCAACTTCTTTTCGTAGCAATCACGAATGAAGTGATACCATATCTCTATATGTTTAGTTTTAGAGTGATTTACCAAATTCTTAGTTATCGAGATAACTGCATTATTATCTACAAAGATAGGGGTAGTAAGAAAATTCAAACCGTAATCCCGCATCTGTTGTTGTATCCAAAGAACCTGATAGCAGCAACAAGAAGTAGCTACATACTCAGCTTCACAGGTAGACAATGAAACTGTGGTGTGTTTCTTGCATTGCCATGTGACAAGTCGTTTGCCAAAGAACTGACACCCTGCTGTTGTAGATTTGGCATTCAGCATACAACTTCCATAATCCGAATCAGAAAACACCCTTAACACAAACTCATCATCTTTATGATACTAGAGACCGACCCCCGGACATCCCTTGAGATAGCGTAGAATTCTTTTGACGATCATGAGATGTGAAACCTTCGGATTTGACTGATATCGGGCACACAAACAGGTAGCATACATGTTGTCTGGCCGAGAAGCAGTCAAATACATCAATGAGCCTATCATGGATCGATATAAAGTTTGGTCAACCTTATCCCTGTTGGGATTAGGACCGATACCATGATTCAATGGTGGAGGAGTACTGATTGCCGATGCATCAGTCATGTTGAACTTAGTCAAAACGTCATTAACATATTTTGTCTGATGGATGAAAATACCGTCGGACAACTGTTCGACTTGAAGTCCAAGAAAGAACTTCATATCCCCCATAGCACTCATTTCAAATTTCTTCTTCATGACTTCTACAAACTGCTTGCACAGATCATCATTTGTCGAACCAAAGATTATATCATCGACATATATCTGCACAATCAGTAGATGTCCATCAACAGATTTGGTGAAAAGTGTACAATCAATGGTTCCTTTGATAAACCCGTTGTCCAAGAGATGTTGGGACAACGTCTCATACCAAGCTCTCGGGGCTTGATGGAGACCGTAAAGGGATTTATCAAGGAGATACACTTTGTCTTTGTGGATCGGATCGACAAACCCCGGTGGCTGTCCCACGTAGATTTTTTCACTAATCTTCCCGTTAAGGAATGCTGACTTTACATCCAACTAATAAACTTTGAAACCTTTCCAAGAAGCAAATGCTAGAAATATCCGAATAGCCTCTAGCCTGGCAACTGGTGCATAAACCTCGTTGTAATCGATACCTACTCTCTGGTTAAATCCCAATACAACAAGTCTTGCTTTGTTTCTAACTATGATCCCATTTTCATCCCTTTTGCACTTGAACACCCACTTGGTGTTAATCTGCTTTTTATCATCAGGTAAATCCACCAATTTCCAGACCCCGAGCTTTTCAAACTCCATAAGCTCTTCTTGCATAGCATTCACCCAGCTTTCTTCCGTTAGGGCCTCTTTATACGATTTCGGCTCAACCTGAGAAATAAAACATTTAAAAGAGAATTGATTTTGTAAATGAGAAACCTTCGAATAGAAACACTGAAGATTTTGATCAAGTTGACGTCTCGTTTGCACTCCAGCAATTAGATATCCTATTATATTCTCCTTGGGATGATAAGATACAGTTCTCAGAACCACTTCGATAGGTACTAACACTTCTGATTGGAGATTGTTCTCACACGCTTCAGGAACCACAGTGGATGGAGAAATAGATTCAATAATCTCCTCATCTGAATCATCGTTGTCATCAAAAACTGGAACAGTTTCTGGAACATCATCGGATTGAACATGATCAGGAACATTTTGAGGAATAGACATAGGATCTTCAAGCATAGGCACTTGATTTTCCGACAATTATTGATTGTAAATCATCGTCAAAGTTTCTTCGGAAAAATCTTCCTTAGGAAGTCTGAAACTCTCCCAAAGACTCTCATAATCAAACAACCTTGAGTCTCCTGGTCGTTGCATGGTAGGAGTGTATCGTTGACAATCAACATTTTGGACTTGAATAATCTTGTGGAGGCTAGGAATGTAGACACGTCTACGTGGACTAGCATACCCCACAAAGAATCCATCAACAGATTTTGGACCAAACTTCCCACTTGGATCAAGAACGGTACATGTTGATCCAAACGGTTTCAAATTTGGTTTGCGACGATTAAATAGCTCAAAACACGTCTTTCCAAACTTCTTTACCGTAAGTACCCGGTTGAGTGTATAACACGCTGCCGCTACTGTTTCTGACCAAAAATTAACAGGTAATTTTGAATCTGAGAGCATAGTTCGAGCTGTTTCAATCAAAGTTCGATTCTTTCGTTCAGCGGCCCCATTTTGTTGTGGAGTGTATGTTGCACTGAATTCATGAAGAATCCCCCAGTCATTACAGTACTCAATCATTCTGTTAGTTTTAAACTCCATCCCATTTTCATTTCTTATTCTCCGGATTGGTAGATTATACAAATTCTCCAGTTTCTTGAATAAGATCATGAGGGAATCATATGTCTCATATTTCAATTCCAAAAACATCACCCATGAAAATCTTGAATAATCATCAATAACCACGAGACAGTAATTTCTCCCGTGATACTTCTGACATTTACTGGACCAAATAGATCCATATGAAGATGTTCAAAAGGTAAATTGATGGAATTGACCAGTTTCCTTAAATGAGATTTCTTCGTTTGCTTTCCCTTCTTACAGTTTAAACACTCTTCTCTTAACTGAAAATTCCTCAAGTTAACTCCTTCTACTAGATTCTTGTGAACCAAATGGTTTATTTTCCTCAAAATTATATGTCCCATCCTCTGATGCCATAATACTGATTCCCATTCAGAAGCCCTTGAGATGAAACATTGGGCAGACCCTGATGACGTTGATGCATTGCTCATGTTCATGACGTAAAGATCATTCACTCGAGGAGCACGCATAATAATCCACTCTTCTGGAATTTTGAAACCCGGTTTCAAAATCAAACATAATCTGTCTGTGAAATGTGTAGAGAATTGTTTATCAAAAATTTGTGATATGCTGAGCAAATTATCCTCCAATTCTGCAATGTAGTTGACATTCTCGAAAGTCACTTTCCCATTGGTTAAAGTTCCTTCACCAACAATTTGTCCCCCTTGGTTTTCAGCAAATCCGACATACCCTCCTCTTATTGATTTGACATCATTCAGCAAGTATAGAGTAGTCATGTGTCTAGAAGCTCCACTATCCATTATCCAACGAGAATCGTGAGATCTCGGAAGCCCCTGCACATACAGTTAATGAATCAGTGAAACAAGGAAACCCAAGCCTTCTTGGTCTTGGGTTGTTTAATATGTTTAAACAACCTAAAATTTTCAACTTCTGAATCACATGATAATGAATTTTCACTTAATGTTGGTGACTCAGATTCAGATTTCACTTTCTCAACACAATCAGGTAGTTTAACAACAGTTTTTGCTACCCAGTTTTGACCAGCAGATTGTTTCTTTTTATAAAACGATGTTTGACTTGTTTTTGAATTTGTTGGTTTTAAAACATCATTTTTAACAATCTTTCGAATATCACAGACTAGTTTCTTTTCACTCACATATCCTAGTCCAGGTTTCTTGCTCACAGTCTTTTGAATTGGAATGTGATCATATTTGTATCGATTGGGAAAAGCATAAAACACATGCCCAACCTCATTACAACAAAAACAACGTCTCCTATCAATGAATTTATTGATTTAAGATGTAATTTGAATCTGTTCACGTTCTGCTTTCAAACGATAAAATTCATCATTTGATTGTTTTCTAAATTCAACTTCCTTTTTCAGATTCTGATGTTTTGCCATGCACAAACATTATCTTTTTCTCTTGAAATTGCTTAACTCGAGAAGATTGCTTGTTATAAAAGCTTGTTTTAGTAAATCTTGTCGAGTTCTCAACTTCCTTTTGTTTACCCAACCCATGAGGTTTAACAGTTTTCTCAAACAGCACCGATTCTGCCATTTTCACTCCAGTTGTTGAATCACAACCAGAACTCTCATTTTTCTCACAAACGTCATCAACAGACTTGGAGATATCATGATGTGGTGAATTGATTTCCACATTGAGTGCCTTTTTTAAACCTTTCGGTATCATTGGAATATAAGAATTCCACATAGGTGGAGGCACAGCATGATAATCTTCTCTTATGTTCACGATCTCATTATCCTTATTTTTTGATGAAGTTTTGGGGATAATGTGATCAAGTACATATGACGAAGCAGCGTAGCTTACTAATTTCAAATTAACTCTTTTTTGTCCCAATCTTGAGTGTTTGAAGCTCAAGTTTGAGTGCTGCGTTTTCGTCAATGTGTCTGTTAATGGCAATTTGTTTGTCTTCAACCGTGTGTTTTAGCACAGAAATTGTCATTTGATTTTGTAAAATCTTTTCCCATAAATTCTTTTCGCATGATTGAAGCTTCATGTATGCCTTATTAACAATGTTGAGATCAAATAAAGACTTATCATAGTGTCTCTTTAATTCTTTGATTTCAAGATTTTTAAAGTCACATTCATCACAAGGTAATTCACATGTTTCACAAATATTTTAGTTAAGAATTACCTCATTTGCCATGAATGCTTGATCAATTTGTTCCTTTCTTGAAGTTTCTGAGTCATCATTAGTGATGTCTTCCACCACTTCTTCAACAAATTTTTCTACAACGACCTTTTCAGCATCATTAACTGATTCCTCCTTATTTCCTAACATGTTGACTTCTGGAATTTCATCATCCTCTTCCACTCCAAAGTCATTTTTTCCTCGTGGATTATCTTCTTCATAAAACCAACCTTCAAAACTCTCGATAATATCAGGTGGAAATAATGAATAAAGATAGTCAGAAGGAACCTCATGAATTTTATCATATGTTAGAGGAAGTTCATCATCGGAAGTATCACGATCAACTTCATTGTTGTTATCTTCATTCACATTCGTGTCCAAGTCCTCATTCTTGACAACTTCAATCTCAACATCACGATTCACCTTTACCTCATACTCTTAAATCTCATACTCAATCTCATTACCATCCTTATCTTAAATCCCATTAACCATCTTGACCACATTCTCATCACTAACCTCTTGTTTGACTTCATCAACCATTTGAGCCATATTAGCTTGGAATACTGAATTCCAATTGAAACCTTCGTCAACTTGGGCTGTAGCTACCTTTTGCTGCGAGGTTGATGCTTCAGTAGGTTTCTTTCCCTTTGATGATTCTCCCTCTGGACAATGATAAATAGCTTCCTTATAGTAATCTCGTCCAAAAGGATTAGCAGCATTATCCTCCACACTTTTGCTAGTACATTCCCTCTTGAAATGTCCTTTCTCTTTGCAACAAAAACATCTAACTTTAGACTTATCAAAGCCTAACTTAGAAGTTGTACCATCAAGCACATTCCGACCAGTTATTTCTTTGAATCTTTGTGCTCTCCTTATCACACTAGCCATCTTATGTCAATCATCTCCATTTCTGGGTCAATCTGATCATAATCTTCTTTAGTCATATTATAATTTCCAATGCGACCCGCCACCAAACACTCATATGATTCTAGAACAGATCCTAGAAAAACCATGTGTTCCTTGATAGTATCAGTGGTCATGTTTCCCGTATTTTTCAGATTCACCTCTATGTTGCACTGGATAACCTCATAATCCTTTAAACTAGAAGCCTGAGCAGTCGGGATTGTTCCTGAATAACTACTCCTGTACTGAAGAGTAGCAGTGACATTTGTAACACAAGCTTGACTGATTGACTCAGCACAAAATGCAGTGGGAATCTTAGGATTTGGAGTAACACTTGAATTAGAACCCTTGTAATACAAACCCACATCTTGTGATACGGCAGTGGATTTCATCTTTTGTTTCTTTCTAAGCTCCAGATCATGAGCATCAAGCTTCTCTATAAAACTTCCAAGGTTCAAACGAGCATAAGCAATGGGGTTAGGTTTTTGAATCATTATGAAAGTACCCCACTCTTTAGACAAAGCATCAGCAAGTTTATCGATGTATTCATACTCAAGCTTATCAATCTTGAGCCTTTTCATCTCATTCACAAGATAGCAGTATCTTTCAACGAACTGAGCAAAAGATTCACCCTTAACTTGAGTAAAAATATCGAATTCTTTCTTAAGCAGTCCTATTTTACTCTTACGAATGTCAGGTTTCCTTGATCTTTGTTTAGTACATGCCAAATTGAATAGCATGAACCATTGTGCTGTAGTAATTGAAAGATCTCGGCTTTGATGGCTTTTTGAAAAAGATTAAGCATTTTCTTTTCTTTGAGAAAAAAAGGTTTATCTGCATCAATAATTTGTGACAGTCGGTAGTTTTCCCCATTCTCATTCTTAGGGATGATGTATTCTTCTTCAACGGCTGTCCATGTTTTGTAGTTCAACGCTTGAACGTACGTCTCAAATTTATCGGCCCATGAAGGATAATCTTCCATCCTAAGAAGCTTAGGAGGCGTATTGGCTGTACCCATCTCATTTTCCAAATTAATGTTCTGAAGTAAGACAAACGGCTGTGACATGAACACACTTAGGTTTTCCATTTTGATCAAAGTCAACGTATATCTTCTCTGGTCAACGTATATGTTTGAAACACAAGAAGAGTCAACGTATAAGTATGGTCAACGTATATGTATGTGGTCAACGTATAAGTATTCACCTTATAACATATGTGGCGTATATGTTATACGCCGTATATGTTATACGTGAAGAACATATACGTTGTCATGACATATACGATGAAGATCTCCATTTTGGTAATTTTGGAATTTGAAGGTGCAAATGATGGAGGAATTGAGTGAATTTTGGTAGGGTTTGTCATGGATAAGTAAGGAACAATGTGTGATATTTTGGAGAACTTTTGACGGTGGAATTTGAATGTAGAGAGAAAAACCTTGAAAACTTGAAATGTTCAAGCTAGTAACGAGCCATAAAGCTCTGATACCACTTGAAATGACCTTTGATCTTGAGTAGATTACAATTAGGATCTCTGAATGTTACAGCTTGAATCTCAAAGTGCGGAATCCATTGAGATTGAAAACATACAAGTAAACATTAAGCTCATTCTCATATATATCATGAAAGATTACAAGATATGACACTTTGTACACTTTTTCTCTCTAGTCTCTCACTTTGACAAATCACCAAAAGTCTAAGTATCAACGCATAAGTCCCCTATTTATAGGAAACAACAACAAGCGCACCAAGTCCGTATATGTTATACGGCGTATAACATATACGCCGCATAAGATATGCGTTGACTTGTGATTTATGCGTTGACTACAAAACACAAACTATACATTTGACATTTTTAGCCCTATACAATCATATCTAATACATCTAAGACCCTAGCAATAGACATTATGCTCTAACACAGTCGAGGTGGATGGATTTGGGGTAGCTTGAATAGGTTGAACTTGAACAGTTTGCAAGAGTGGGGTTTGATTGAAGTGAGTTTGGTAAACTTGAGCTTACGGGTATGGGATTTGACAAGATAGGTTAAGTATAAAGGATCTTGGTTGACAGAAAGAACTTGAAGAATGTAAGGTTGACGGGTTTGGACTTAAGGAACATTAGTGGTGTAGTAAGGTGCAGGTATAGCTTGAGCTTGATATGCATGGATGAGTTGAGGACACGCATTGCGGAGATGACTAGGATATCCACAATTGTAGCAAGCACGAGTGTTAGGAACACCGGTTTGAGCATGTGGGGTAGTGGTTTTGGTGGTAGGTTGAACAGTTCGCTGTGGGACATCTTGAGTACCAGACGGTGCACGGCAAGTGTTAGCAAGGTGACGATAATGGTCGCAGTTGGTGCATATGCGACATGGAGATTGAGGCAGGTGACGGTAGTTACAACTGAAGCATAACGGGAATGGTCCGGTATAGGGTTTCTTGTTAGGAGCAATTTGGTTTGGTTGAGGATGTTGGTTGGCTTGGTTAACGACATCGTTTTGGTTGTTGGACTTACTTTTGTGGTGAGAAGGGTCACTATTGTGCGTAGTGTGTTTGGGTTTGGCCTTAGCATCAGTTGAGTATTTGGTTTTGGAGTTTTCATAGGTAGGTTTAGAGTCCTTGCGAGGAAGGGTTCCATCTCTAACATGGTCATCGGAAAGTGAGGCAGCAAGAGCAATAGTTTCTTTGAGTTCCTCCCAAGGCATACTCGTAGCAATCCAAAGCATAGAAGAAACAAATTCCTTAGTGATTCTAGCAGCCAAACAGTGATCATGAGCAGCCGACGGACGACGTTGATTACGACGATGAATTCTTGGGGAAGACATTCTACGAGGACCAAAAGTGAAGTTTTATAAGATGATGGGTAAGTTGTGGAAATGAGTCAATGTGAGATAATAGGGAATGAGAATTCAAATGATATCTTGCTAGTGATTTATCATGTCTTTGGGGATGCGTAGGAATTTTAAATCGGGTGAAAAATTTTGAGATACTAAATTAATTAAACAATGTTCATCTAAAAGTAAAATCCAAAAATGAAATGCCATTGGGTTGGGCTTTCCATGGACTTTCCATGGTAGCTCGAGAACACAAATTAAATAACGAACATATCAAATGAGTTGGCCTCCCATGAGCTTTCCATGGCAATTTGAATGGCCCAACTAAATAACGTAATATAAACTTTGTGAATTGGGCCTCCCATGAGCGATCCATGGTAGTTTAAATGGCCCCATTTACATAATGCAACATAAATTTTTGTGAATTGGGCTTCCCATGAGCGTTCCATGGCATTTTATTGGCCCAATTAAATAACGAGTAACAAACAATCGAGTTGATCAACCCATGAGCGTTACATGGCATTTAACTGACCCAACTAATTAGCGAACTATCAAATCAATTGAGTTGCACGGCCCATGAGCGCTACATGGCGTTTTAAACGACCCAACTAAATATCGAATTAACGAATCAAATATAAGTAGTTGGAGTACCTCGGGAACCACCCCGGACGATACGTTCCAACCAAAAATCAAATTTAAAACGGGTTGAGAAATGGATAGTTGGAGTGCCCATGGATTGTCATGGATTTTTCACCCAACTAAGCATTTAAAATAATTAAAAACACAATTTTGGAATTTTCCTGAATTTAGCCACGAACCACCGTGAATTCGGTTTTTATAAAAGGAATGTAATCATTTAGCCGGTTATGTTTAACCACTTAGGGTTCCGGTCGTATGATATCTTGTTCTGCTTTGGCCTAGAGGTTGGAGTATTGTGGTCAGGTTATCCTCCAGGTAAGGAATAGCATCTTACCTTTGGTTCTTGGAACCGTTTTGCCAGGCCCGACTCATAATTCTCTCACCCCCTACGATTACTTACCGAACATGACATACTCCCATGCCCTAATGAGAGGGAGTAAAAACAAAACACGGGAATTCTTAAGGAATTTCCCAAAATATGAAATCTACTAAAAATAAGAGGATTTAAAAATATTTTGAAAGTGAGGCGTAACCTTGGAATTTGTGTGTGTGTGCGTGCACAATAAATGATAATAAAACATAAATTAAAATAATAATCCTATATAAGCTATAAACAATTTAATAGCACATAAAGCAGTTCAGATAAGCACGTATAGGGTCCTAACATTTGACTATGACAATTTCCAACAACCTATCTTAAAGCCTTCATCTCTGATACCAATCTGTCACACCCCAACCTAAGGCAGAAATGCCGGGACGTCAGCTGGTTTTTCACAGCTCAAAGATACTATCATAAATATAAATGACAATATCTATTAAGTTAATTATTTGAAATTACAGTGCACAAATAACCATAACACAAATAAATAATTTAAAACAAATAATCCAATCAAGATAAATATAATCTTCATTAAATTCCCTATGGTCTTTACTAGATGTCCTTTTCACGTCAAACTTCAATTTAAAGGCAACCTGCATATGCGTAGAAAATAGAGTTTGTCAACAACACATCTTGAGTGAGATTATCACCAGTTTTTGCAATGATATAATATTAATATAATAAATAAAAGAAATAAGCAAAACGTAATAAATTGCGGTAATGAAATCAAACTATGAGCAAATAAGGTGTCAAATAACCATTGCCAAGCGAATCAGGCGCCGGTAAATTAACCGTGAGAAAGTAATAAGACCGTTGCCAAGCGAATCGGGCTTGGGTCAATAGTATATGACGGGTGGATTGTAGAGCCACCCTTAAGTGTAGTAATTTTAATTAAAACATGAGCGCTTACGTGTTTTTTCAAGGATTTAGGTTACTACTGTATATTGGGTATGTTTGCAGGTACAGGTGCTGAGAAAAGGCGATTCAAGTGAACTATCATCGAAAGGAACAAAGAACTCGATAGTCGGTGATAGCAGTCAACAAGTCAAAGACGAACAAGAATTCTGGAGCTGAGGCTACCGTAAGCTACGGTAGCGAGCTGGCGTAGGGAGTCTAGCGTAAACAGAAGTTTTCTGTCGTAAAAACTTTTGAAGCCACCTTAAGCTACGGTGGCCACCGTAGCTTACGGTGGACCCTGACGCTGATGGCGGTTACAACTCGAGTTTTATGTTATAAGTACCTTTTGACATGCCTTTGGAGGTATTCCGACTTAGACAATTGTGTGCGGTGATTTTGGTGCCTTGGAACAACATTTTGGGTGTTTCTAAGTGAGGATTAACATCATAATCTTGGATTTCTTTGGATTAAACTTAGTATGATAATTTCAATTATGTGTGGCTAAAACTTTTAGTATTTCCTCTTGGTTGTAAGGTTATTACAAAAATCTTTATGTTTATCGTTCTTGCACTTGGATTGATTATCTAATCGTTTATGTTTAATCATGATGTTTGTTTGATTGTTTGTAATTTGTCTATATCATTTTCACTTAGTTTCATTCTATACGTTCTTGGTGTTGTTGACAATCGAGATTTAGTAGAAGAAATTAGGATTAAGACTATATTGATTGATTATCAAGTAACGACCTCGCGTTCTAAGAATTCGAGTACTTAGTTCTTGATTAATCACAAACAATTACACTTACACAAAATCAAGATGTTATGATTTATTCATTGAACTTTAATAAAAGTGTTGCGTAATAACCTGAATTCCAAGAGGAATACTTGCTTAAGCAATTGATTACAACTTTCGTTTAGTGTATTTAGTTTATAAAATCAAATCAAAACCAACTTGAGAATTATTTTTTCATCATTTACATTTATATTAGTTAATTGTTGAATTACTTTATTAACACATATTCCACAAACTCCTCGTGTTCGATACCCATTTACTACTATCTAATTAGTAGTATTTGATATATTTTTGAGTGAGTCTTTGACCTCATGTCAAATTACAAATGTGGATGTCGGTGTACCATCGCCAAGTGAATAGGGCTTTGGTTACTACGACGGATGATGTGCTAAAAGTAGTTGAATAATTATTAACTAAATTAACTTAAAATAGACACTAAGTAATACTCTAGACTCTCTAAAACTCAACTAAACTACTAACCGGCAAGTGAACCGATCGACTCTATTAAAGCTAAGTAAGTCCGGATATCGAACCCACGAGACTCTCTAAATTACGTTTATTAGCTAATTAGACTCAACTACAGACACGAGTTGTTAATTTATATTTGTTTGAGAGAGTTTTGTTTATAATATTAATTTAAGACTATTATTAAAAACTAATTAAGAAAACAAGTAATTTAAACGAAAGCAAAAGTTTGATATTTAAATAAGATGATGATCAGAAAACTACCTAGGCTAGAATCCCCTAAATTTCAGTTATTAATTAACCAGGAAAATATTTAGTTATGGACTGGAATCATAAAATAGACACTTAAAAGAAAACCCGAAAAGGACCCCTGACCCTTCTCAAGAAGACACATATGGGTTTCTAATAAGTTTTAACGTACACCAGTATTAAAAATCAAGTTCCGTTATGGTCACCTAATTAATTATGACTTAGTTCCTTTATAATGAAGTCCTACCTTACAGCGTGGAAATCAAAGGCAATTCAATATATTTCATTGATTTAATATACAATAATAAATAATCAAACCTAGACGGACTCCTTACAAAAAACTAAATCTAGCAAGATTAAATAATAAAGGTCTATCAATAACCTAGCACTTTACAGATTTTAGCTTAGCAGTACACTTAGGTTTATTTGACAATATTATTCCTATGATCTTATCGCGAATTCAATCATAAAATAATCAAGAACACAAAGTAATTGACCTAATAGCAATCTATCATATGACAAGCAATAATCAAGGAAACTATGGAATAAAACTCATCAAACAATCCTAAGCATCCATATGCATCAATTCAATATAATTAAATTTTTTACTAAATCATAAAAACCATAACGATAAATAATTCCAAGTCAAATCATAACGTCAAAGTAGGTTTCATAAGCCTAAGTAGTTCATGCAATTTAGCCTAATATCTTAAGGTTAAACAAAACAAGCAAATAAGAATTCATGGCGCTAATAAAAGAAAACGAAAGAAAACAGAAGATAAACCCGTGTTCTTCGTCTTCAACCAATACGCGCACCACCAAATGATTCTTCAACTCCAAAGTCGCCAAAAGCTGCAATCCTAAGCGTTGGAAAACTCCAAATTCGCTAGCTTCTTCAGGGTATGATTAGGGTTAAGTTTATGGGTGCTTATATAGACTTTCAAGGCCCATAAACTTAAAATTAGTACAAGATTCTAAAAATCTGAGCCCATAAACTTAAAATCTGTTGAAGATTCTAGAAATCTAAGCCCATAGACTTAATATTTGTAGAAGATTCTAAAAAACTGAGCCCATAGTGCTGCGTGACGGGCCTTCTCCCATTTTGCTTGTTTTTGCTTGTTTTTCGCCCTCTTTTCAACATGATTGAAACCTGGAACCTAAAATATACAAATACGTTAGTAATATACAAATCTTACATAAAAGCACACAAAACTAATA
The DNA here is from genome assembly GCF_021521415.1 of Bidens hawaiensis. Classification (NCBI taxonomy): domain Eukaryota; kingdom Viridiplantae; phylum Streptophyta; class Magnoliopsida; order Asterales; family Asteraceae; genus Bidens; species Bidens hawaiensis. The sequence continues at coordinate 46,798 of NW_027495656.1, forward strand.
AAATATTATATAAAATAAACAAGGGATTTATATATATTTAGCATTATATCAGATATCCCCACACTTATCTTTTTTCGTCCTTGAAAAAGTCTAATTGCAATGGGATCAGAATCGGAGAAATACGGTCTTAAAAACATATTAGGTTATCTTAACATTTAGAACAACGCAAAAACTGCGATCACCGATATTGTGGTCCACTTAAACCTATGCCTTTGTCTTTGCCAGGACAAGTAAGATCCAACTATTATTATTATTATGTTTATATAATCTAGTGGAACCCACAGTCAAGACCCGTTTTATTTTAGATTTTATCGGATCAAACCACCCCAACTTGACTTAAACCTCATAAATAGCAGATTAAAACTTTGTTTCACATTTTCCATGAATGGCTAAGACGATCAAGGATATTTTTTATCCACCTAAGTTTAAGCATCAAAGTCTACCAAGCTGCCATTAGATACAATTAAGGTTCAATTATTCAACTAACTAGCTAGTGTTCCCCACTAAATGGCATACCCCCGTTATCAAGCAACACCCCAAAGTCCATCTCCATAGGTGAGTATGCACGAATTCATTTGTAGGGCTTACATATGGCGTGTCCCGTGTGGTCCGTTTCTTAATGGTAATGGGAAGCGAGCACGGGGACCTCATATGACTAACAGCGTGTATGATCAAGTCAATAGTGAATTTGTACTTTTAAAGCATGTAGTGATCATGTTTAATGACTTATGATTTGGTAGATAAACTGCGGGTTTGCTCTTTTTGGCTTTTTTTAGTATCCATAAATCCACTTAGGAAATATTAATACCCAGATGATAAATCGCATACAAACCCATGGTCTCTGAACCCCAGAGCATCCCATCAATACAGGATTTAAGGCTATAAAACCATACGCCTATGAAGTGTTAACCACTAAAAACTAGAAGTGCAAGATTTTAGTTTATATCACCGGGTACATGGCATACTCTAACGTTAAACCTACCCAAGCATCGAATGATAACGTATTCAGATTTCTTTAAAATTCATAATTTTCTACAATCAAACTAAAAATAAGGCTTGAGTATGGCCCAACCTATCATCTCGTATTTTTTACAGACTTAACATATTTTCCACTAAAAATCATATTTTATCGTTTAAACCAACTATCAAACTGCCCTTTCATTCTTAAGGCTGAGCCTACCTACACATCCCAAGTTAAGTGCGTTTTCTTTAATTATATCTTATTATTAGTAGTTTGAAAAACCCGTTCCCGATAAGTATCCTCATCTCCCATTTAAATGCAAAAAGAAACAAAATCAAAGGACATTTTTCAAAAAAAAAAATTACTAAATCAAGATAACAAAACAAATAAAAGACAATGTGTTCCTATCCTCACACTTAAAATTTGCATTGTCCTCAATGCAGGGACGAAAACACGACTCAAAAATTTAAAACAAAACAAAACCTAAAAACATTACAAAAATAAATAAAAACAAAACAAAGCTAAAAAATAAAAACTAAAAATATAAAAACAAAGTAAAAAAGGAAAACACTTAGCTGGTAGTATGCGGATGAAATATGATGCTAAAGTCTTCTTCCATAAATGCCCTCCTTCTCCGAACGTGCTCAACAACTAGTAGCTCCTTTCTCTCGTACACGAACGGAAGCGGCAACAATACAAACAATATCTAAAAATTCATTTTATCAACTTGATAGATATTAATCATTCAAAGTATGTAACCAGACCAACCAACCCATCCAATAAACATGAATAAAAGCAGCAAATAAATAATCACAAAAGTATACGGCTCCTGCTGCTTCATCCCCACATTTAAATTTTTCATTATACTTAAAGGGGATCTTCTATCTCACACTATCTTCCTTCAAAACTTTCAAAACTTAAAAACAAATAAAAACTTAAAAAAAACTACGTTAGTGACTCAAGGAAAAATAAAAATAAAATAGAAATAAAAATAGGAAAGAATGTAAAAACTCTACACTTGAGTATTCACTCAAGAACCACATGTGGCGATTCAGTGCGACGGATCGAGAGGAGTTTCCTCCATCTCAATTGATTCCTCCGGTCCTCCAAGATAGTACTTTAAGCGATGACCGTTCACCTTCCAATGTTTCATTATCTGGATTCTCTAACTCCACCACTCCATACGGGAAAACTTCTTTCACCAAGTACAGTCCTGTCCACTTTGATCTTAACTTTCCTGCAAATAACTTCAAACGAGAGTTAAATAACAATACCTTATCACCTTTCTTGAACTCCTTGCCACCTTTTGACCATCAATCATGTAGAGCTTTCGTCTATTCCGTGATGGTCAACGATCGAGAATATACCGCATCCCGAAGCTCCTCCAACTCATGAATTTGAAAATACCTTTTCCTCGCGGCCTCGATAAGATCGACATTAACCGTTTTCTCGACTTGATCATTCGTTTGAGGGTGATAGGCGGTTGAGGTATGATGAGTAAACCCATAACGAGCTAATGCTTTCTGCATGACGGTATTACAAAAATGGGTTCCCCGATCACTAAAAATAGCTCTTGGAGTACCGAAACGAGTAAACAACTTCTTAAGGAACTTCATAACAACTCGTGCATCATTCGTAGCCAATGCTTGGGCTTCCACCCACTTCGACACATAATCAATAGCCATTAAGATATACTTATTACCGTGCGACATGGGAAACGGTCCCATGAAGTCGATGCCCCAAACATCAAAGATTTCAAGAATTTGAATGGGGTTTTGAGGCATCTCATTCTTTGAAGAAATATTACATGTTATTTGTTTAGTCGGATATTTACAAAGGAAGATTGGAATCTTCTCAACCACCTTAAGAAATCGGCTAAGTATGGACTACGAGCAAGCTTGGACCATCGAGCATGGTTTTACTACCTCGAGCATGGAGTTTCAAACCTACTTCAGTGAAATCTTCAGTGTTGAAGGCTTCGAGCAAGCTACACTTCGCCGAGCAAGAGTGTTCTTCATCGAGTATGGATTGCCAATCGAGTAAACAACTTGATCATCCAGCTTAAACCAAGTGTTCCGAGCACATTGGTGGGTCGAGCATGGATGCAATAAAGAAGATGTCAAATGTTCTAAGTATAGACTTCAAGCATGGATCAGTCCCGAGCAAGATTTGCATCCGAGCATGCTGAAGATTGTTCAATAAGTCTCTAAGGCAGGATTGAAGACATCAAGAAGAATATGCTTGCTCGATGAACTTATTCGAGCAAAGCAAAGATTGGTCAAGAAGATTGGAGCATGCTGGAGGAGAATATTTTCTATCAGAAAATATTCTAAGTAAAGTTTGCTCGAATAATTGCATCGAGCATGCTGGGCATATCAAGTCTGCTTGAACAAGGTAAATCTTACTCGAAGACTTGTTTACACTTGTGTTTTATTTTAGTCATTCATTATGTAATAATAGGGCTTCTAGAAGGAATGTCAGGGTCTATAAATAAAATGATAGGCTGTCATTTAATGGCACGAATTTGGATGGTTGTTTGCTGAATACGAGGGCACACACCTGAGCGAATATTCTCTTTGTCTCCTCATACAACCGCCACCGTCACGAAACCCTAGACATTCTCTTCATTGAATATCACTGTTACATTGAAACGATACATTCAATATAGTGAATCTTTGTCTTTGATTCTTGTTCTTACTGATTATCTTTCCTATTTCATAGCTTCACTCCCATCCCCTGAATATACTGATTCCGCCGGGATATTCAGGAGGCCTTCGGTTTATTTGATCTGTGTGTTCTTGTTAACATATTAACGTTTGCACCAGGTCCGGTCCTGACAAGTGGTATCAGAGATTTGGAAGCTCGCTGAAGGCCACGGGACTGAAGGTTTGAGATAAAGTTTGAATCTTTAAAGGGTTTAAAGGTTGCTTAGTCCAGATCTGCACAAATGGATGATCAAGAAGTATCTACGAATAAAATACCAAGGCTGCTCGGCCAAGAAAACTTCATAAAATGGAAAGTGTTGTTTGAAGCAGCTGTAAACTACAACGATACTAGAGGTGGCAATCTTGACCCAAAGCATTTCAAATGGGTCAATTTGGGTTGTTTTAAAAATCATATGGGTTGGTTTGGGTCATAGATTTTAATAAGATGGGTCAAAATGGGTTACTTAAAATTCCACCTTCTTATTTTCGGGTCAAAATGGGTCGACAAATTTTAAGAAGTAGGTTCATGTTGGTTAGTGTCTTAAGGAAAAGTGGCAAGCTCGGGTTGAAACGAGTTTTGGATTTGAACGAGTTCGGTTTAGGTTTCGAGCCAACACGAGTTTTCGCACTTGACGGGTTGGGTTTCGGTTTCCTTTGTTTCTTTTTGGAAGGTTTCGGAGCACGGACGGGTTGGGTTTCGGTTTCTTTTGGTCGGTTTCGGATTCGTTTTCGGCCTTTTGTTTCGTTGTGGTCTATTTTTTCAGTTTTATTTCTGTTCGGTTTCAGTTTCATTTTGATCAATTTTTTCGATTTCGATCAATTTGGATCAGTTTTGGTTTATGTTTATGACCAATTGGTTTATGGTGAACAATTAAAATCAGTTTTTCAAAGGTTTATGACCATTGTCAATGAAATCAGAACCACTGATTTACAAATCTTTGACTTTGAGCTAAACAAAAAATTACTATCTTTCTTATCTGGAGAATGATATACTGCAAACAAGTTGTTAAAGGAATTAAAATTTAAGCTAAACAATAAATTACTATCTTCCTTATTTGGAATTAGAGTTGCAATAGAATCCTTTGGAATTCATATTGCGCTTGGTATGCAATATTGAAGGAATTAGAATTTTTTAAAAAGAAAATGACATTATTACCCTTAGTAATGTAACCCCTTCAATTATTTGGCTCCACATATCGATGTTAATCCTAAAATCTGTTTTCATCAATCGACTTTTATTCAAGTCAATTCCTTCCCATCGAGTTCACAATTCCATAATTTTCTAACCGATTTTATTTTATTGTTTGGGAATCGTTGGTCTGTTTGTCCCTATTCAATGTACATTTATTCCAGTTGATTTATAGTTCTACGTATTCGTATGGAGGTTTTAGTGAATTGTATGTTTCAAAGGAAAATGGATATGTAGAAGGCATAAATAATCTAACTATGTATTAAAGCAATATGATTTTTTTACGTGGCATCATTCATTCTAGGGCTTTCACATAGGATGTCATGTGAGCAGTTTCCTATACAAGTATCGAACCGAGGACCTCATGTTTCAAACTAAAGATGCTTACCAACTCCACTTAGTAGTTATTGTGTTGAATTTCTTGACTTATAAATGATATATTGTTAATTCACTTATAATTAATACTAGAAAATCATTAAACAATTAAGTTAACATCCAATGTTGTATTCAAAAAGGCTTTTAGAGATTTATGAATTTTAAATTTTGTTTATTATTATTAATATCTTATGAATCTATAACGTATGTTATTATGTATATTACTAAATTTAACTTTTTTGTTGCTTTTAACCACCCGTGTTGTGTACGGGTACCTAACCTAGTAAATAGAATTTGGGAAATTGATGTGTGAAAAAACAAACCAAATATGAAAGTATGTACTATGTAGTGGTGAATGAAAAAAAAAAATATGGATCGTATATGTTACAGTGATATATGGCATTTTAATTATAAACCTGTATATATGAAATTCTTAGAACTGAGGAGGTGTTTGTAGTAATTTTCAACCATTCCATTGGAATTTCAATAATTTATTCCTTTATGTGAATGATTCTTGAAATGCAATGAATGATGGAATTAATTCCAAATGCAATTCCATTTATGTCAACCAAATATAATATTCTATTGGAATTAATTCAATTCCTATGAATTCCGGTCACTAATCAAACGGGGCCATGGTATTTTATATGTGATTTGCTTTGGGGTTTTGTTGGTTTCATATATAGTAATGCCATATTTCATGTTTAGTATAGCGTTTGTTTTGGCGTTCTTGTCGGTGTATTTTTCTTTTTATTGTTTCTTTGTTTTCCGGGTAAACATTTTAGTGTTTCCTAGGGGCGCAGCTTTTTTAGGACCCGGGGTGGCCCCGATCATTGTCGTTTTTTCAGTTAGAAATGGTAAATTTCGCGATTTTTCCAGAAAACTTTTATAAGTATTAAGCGCGGTCACCCCCAAGATATTTTTCAAAAAAGCTATGGTCTATATATATATACACACACACACACACTAGATTTTATCCCCCGTATTACGGGGGTTGTTTTACATTATTCGTTTTTTAATATTTAATATGTATATTTGGATTTTAATTTTATTTATTGTAAAAAAGTTAACAATTAATATACTTGGGTTTGATGATGAAATGGTTTCACAAATAAATTATATGTTATAATCCAGTTTAAAAGCTATCTGGGTTTGGTGATACCCATTACCCGTTTATTTTCTTTATTATAAAATTGTTTTTTAATTATAAATAATATCTTTTTTGAAAATAAAATAGGATATTAATTTTTAGTATATTCTAATTTTATAGGATTTTCATATCAAATATTTGATGAGATTATTTTTTATATAATGAGAAGTTATAACCCGTTTAAGAGCTATCTGGGTTTGGTAAGACCTTTACCCGTGAATTCGGGTCAAATGTGTGAAAAGCTTTCATTTACAAATAAAGCAATCTGATTGCTTGAGAGAATGGTTGTTTTACATTTTTTATTTTTTAATATTTATTTTTTGGATTTTAATTTTCTTTTTTGTAAGAAAGTTAATAATATACTTAGGGTTTGATGATGAAGTGGTTTCATAAATAAATGATATGTTATAACCCGTTTAAAAGCTATCTGAATTTGGTGACCCATGACCCGTTTATATTTTTTACTATAAAATTGTTTATTAATTATAAATAATATCTTTTTCTTTTTAAATTGGATATTAAATTTTAGTATATTCCTATTTTATAGGATTTTCATATCAAATAATTGGTAAAATTAATTTTTAATTTAATGAGATGTTATAACCCGTTTAAGAGCTATCTGATTTTGGTAAGACTCATACCCATGAATTTGGGTTAAATCAATTCGAGGCCTCCATTTAAAAATCAAGAAATTTGGTGGCTTCCATAAAAGGGGGGGGGGGGCGACCACATCGCGACACATAGGATTTTTGGGTTTTTGTTTATATATATACTAGATTTTATCCCCCGTATTACGGGGGTTATTTTATATTATTCGTTTTTAATATTTATATATGTATATATGGATTTTAATTTTATTTATTGTAAGAAAGTTAATAATTAATATACTTAAGGTTTGATGATGAAATGGTTTCACAAATAAATGATATGTTATAATCCGGTTTAAAAGCTATATGCGTTTGGTGATACCCATTACCCGTTTATTTTCTTTATTATAAAATTGCTTCTTAATTATAAATAATATCTATTTTTAAAAAAATATATATTTTTTTAGTATATCCCAATTTTATAGGATTTTCATATCAAATATTTGATGAGATTAATTTTTAATATAATGAGATGTTATAACCCTTTTAAGAGCTATATGGATTTGGTGAGACCTTTACCCGTGAATTCGGGTCAAATGCGTAAGAAGTCTTCATTTACAAATAAAACAATCTAATGGCTTGAGAGAATGGTTGTTTTATATTTTTCGTATTTTAATATTTATTTTTTGGATTTTAATTTTATTTATTGTAAGCAAGTTAATAATAAACTTAGGTTTGATGATGAAAGGGTTTCATAAATAAATGATATGTTATAACCCGTTTAAAAGCTATATGGATTTGGTGACCCATGCTCCGCTTATGTTTTTTACTATAAAATTGTTTATTAATTATAAATAATATCTTTTTCTTTTTAAATTGGATATTAAATTTTAATATATCCCTATTTTATAGGATTTTCATATCAAATAATTGGTAAGATTAATTTTTAATTTAATGAGATGTTATAACCCGTTTAAGAGCTATCTGATTTTGGTAAGACCCATACCTATAAATTTAGGTTAAATCAATGAGAGGCCTCCATTTAAAAATCAAGCCATCTGGTGGCTTCCAAAAAAGGGGGGAGCGACCACATCGCGACACGTAAGATTTTAGGGTTTTCGTTTATATATATAATACCTTGTCGTTTACTTTTTTTTATAAAACCTCGTAGTGTATATAAACAAAAGTTACAAAATAGTAGTCGAATAGTAAACAACTTGTTTTTATAAAACTCAAAATTGGAGGGGGCTATTTGTAAAAATAAAAACTTGTTTAAACAACATATAAAAAAGAACGGGATTGATTAGGGTTTGGATTTGGAAACTAATAAACCTGTTACCTACCTCAAATGCGCCCCTATTCCCATCGAAGACCACCAGCCATTGCCATTCGCTGTCCACCGCCTACCGCACGTTGCTCAGCCCTATCAACAAGGTAATAATTCATCTTTGTGTTTTTTAAACGTTGCATTGCATTTATACTGATTAATGTTCAAGGTTCTAAAATTAGGGTTTGTAATTGTGGAATTGGGGATTTGGAGAAATTGATCAACTGAGCTTGTAATTGGTATTGTATGGTGAAATTTAGTTTAGCTCATCCTATTGAATCTTCTTAATTAGGTAAGATGTCAGAAGAGTATCTTGCGAATAGCTTAGTGGTTTACATAGAAAAAGAAATTGCTGAAATATTTGATTCGGGATCCATAATTGAGGAATTCAATTATCTTAAAGGTCGTCGAGCTGCTTTGTAATTCTTCTTCTAGTTACTCACCCTTCCCCTCGCGCTATTATGAATATTTTAGGCCTTTGTTGGTTAAAAAATTATCTAGTTTTTCTTTTTTCTTTTTATTGTAAGAACAATCGTTTGAATGAATCAAAAAAATAGATATATAGATGTCATATTGTTTGATCCAACCCGAACCGAATCACCGACACAAACCGAATCGTCAACCCAAAAATTTTTGGGTCCGTAACTTCGGTCACTCCCATGACAAAACCCAAACTTCGCCACAGGTGTTTCCGACCTTTTATGATTTGGGCTACCGTCCATCCCTACCTCTAAATGATATCACCTCGATATCCTACGCCACTTGCAATACGATATTTGTTAAGGCTTGTATAAACAAGTAATAAAAGTAATTTCAAATGCAAATATTTTAAATGAGAAAACATATTGGTTATTTTTTATTTTTATTTTTCAGAAAAAACATTCCAGAATATTACTCAATTCTTGTACGTGAATCGTTGGTCAATGTCGACCACGTAGTTTCTTCATTTTACCACATTACGGATATGATATGAAGGAACCTCAGTCATTTGTTTTTATTGTTTTGTGGCGTCTTTTGAATCGTCTTACTTTCCAGTTGTCATCTCTCTCCTTACGATCACCTCGTATGTCGGTAATCTTACTATAAACTTCTAGCTAATTCCTTGATGATTATTATGTTGATAATCCGTCGTTTAAACTGTCATTGTAACAATCGCTACTTTCCGTCAATCCCTCAATAATATGTTGGTAGTATGTCGGAAATCAAGTCATTTGCAATTATAATATCTGCTTCATAATTCTTTTGTCTTGTTTAGTTAACCTATGAGAATGAAATAAATTATTACCTTATGCTAGTGGTGGTGATGGTAGTGATGGCGGTCAGGTGGTGGCGGCGGCGGTGGTCAAGTGGCGGCGGTAGCGATGGTGGTGGTCAAGTGGTGGTGGTGTTTGTCAGGGGGTGTTTGTCAGGTGGTGGTGGTGGTGGTTTGTTAGGTGTTGTTGTCTAGAGAGTGTGGTAGAAGATGAATAAAATGAAAAAAAAAAGAGGAGGGGGGAAGGAATGGTTTTGATAGAATGAAATTTCATGTGTAATGGTTGATTTCATTCCATTTGTCAACCAAACATCTATTTTTTCATTCTCTTATAATAATTCAATCCATTCTTTTTATTATTCCTGCATACCAAACGCTTCCTAAGTTCATTAATTGAATTTGTTAATATGTGAATGAAATTATTACATGTGTGGATGTTTAACTTATAATGTATAGTCGGTTTTATGCCAAAAGAATTAATAAATAGGGCTACAGAAAATAGAAAATTGAATGCAGGTGCTGCATCTAGGAATATACAATTAGTTTTTCCTATACTCATATTAAAAGGGTATGTTCTTTTATAAAAGTTTTACTAGGAAAATATCATGGTGATGGGTCGAAAGAAGATAAGAACTTGAGATGTTTTGTTGAAATGCACCACAAGTTTTGAAAGGAACAATGACAAACAAAGCTCATGTGCATCTCTATGATAATGGTCCCTCCCACAACCCCTTGAAAGGATAGCATCATTCCATTATATATTATGTGTTTTGTAAACGAACGAATATGTACTTAGTCACATATTGTAATCATAACTAATTGGAGATACACTGACACTTGTCGTTTGGTATCTCTTAACAATTTCATTAAGAGGCTACATCTGAATCATTAGAAGTAAGGAGAGTGCATTTTATTCACTTAAAAGACACATTTTAATAGTTTATGAAGTCTTAATAAGTAAGTTTTAAAAGCATGTTGACCAGTTCAAATTCAGAGGCTGCGTCTTAATAACTTATCACAGGATTGCCAGACTGTTAGCTGATTATACTGGTTAAAATAGAACTACCAAGAGGATTCCAATTGGAATCTCCATTTCCATATCATAAATATCATCTTTCTTTAAATTTTGTTTAACATCCTAAACCTTTCTGTTTGTGTGACTATACGCATATTCTTTCTTAATGTTCTTTCTAATTCTTCCATGCTCTAGGTTCCAACCGAAATGTTTGAGGTACAATCCTTCAATTTTAGAGATATGAATAGTGAATCTCTGTATCTTCTGAAGTAGAAGACGACTTCAATGTGAGTGGTCCACTCCAAACCACGAGTTATATGCTTTAAACCAACTAAAGCGATGATTAGCATATATACATACTAAATACTTATACACTAAATGAGTGTATTTTTTATTGAAAATACGCCATCTCTCATCCACCCCTTGCTTTCAAAAGCTGGAATATCAACAATGCACATGCATGATATTGAAGTGAACAAGGAAAGATCGAGTGATCTGGATTTGGAAACTAGTTATGGAATAAACTTATGATCTGTGTTTTTGTTCTCTTCTCTTTGAATTCACTATAATAATTACAAACCCATAAACACGACATGCTAGACATTTCCTTCCCGAGTGTTATACTTACCGAACAAATTTATTTTTATTTAGCCTTTCTACAAAAAGCACAGAAAACTAACTCGATAAAGAGGTCCCGTTTACTTCATTCTTCGTTGAGATTGAAATATATGAAACAGATAAAATATTTTGATGCAAAATAAATTAATTCCCTCTACAGAATCAAGTTGCTTCTCTCTGTACATAGGTATCCAGACTAAATAGGTACTCTTTTAACGGAGGCTAGCGTCCAAGTAAATGTTATTAGAAATCATCTTTTCTACCCCGCTCTTGAAATGCAAGGCAAAACCACTTCAGACTCTTGCTACACAGAAATATAGGTTTTGCGTCACTAGCAGACCTACTAGCATGGACGGCACTACTATTTGAATAGCGGGCGGATTTTATTTTTTATTGTTATGCACGCGTTAAGATTCTGAGCGCTCCCGCAAAATTTTGCAGTCGCCCCCCACTAAACTTTCGAAATCAAACCCAGTTAAATTTCAAAACTGACCCTAATAAAAACCAAATTAAGATATTCATAAATTTTCAAGTATAAATTAAGCATAAATAATAATTCTCAATTCACCAATAATTACTAATATAATTTATATAAATGAGCCCAATGTTCAAATGTTAACTAGTAATTGACCATTTTCTAAATGTTTACTTTGTAATATTCAAATAATTCCCAATGTTAAGCCTTAGCGATGACTTTAAACAACGTTTTCAGATCTTGATCGGACATTGATCTGGGCATCTTACTGGATCACAGATCAGACAGGCATCGACCCGAATAATGTCATAAACAATATAAATAAATATATAAAATTATATCTACATCTATACCTATACTATATATAAAACATGAGTTGGGGGGGGGACCACTTAATTTTTAAGATGTGTCAAATTTGTTTCTTTAAGCACAAATCATAATACATAAGATTAAGACATTGTAGGAGCAATTTTGTCTTTTAACAAAATCATGTACGGTTAATTTTTATATATTCAAAAATAATTACAAGTTTGGTTCTTTAACTTTAATCACATTTTGTAAATTTGTATAATAGTTACATAAATACCCCTTATTTTTAACCAACTACCCCCACGAAGTTTAAACGTTTATAACTTTTTTCACACGTTAATATTTTTTAAAAAACATTATGCCATAAAAAGGAGTATTTTATTATCTTTAATTTGCGTATGGTATTTTTATACTTATTTCATTTTAAAATGGCAAATTGGAAATAAATAATCCCAACTTTTGTACATTGGCCGATAATAATTCCAACTTTAAAAATCACTACCAGCGGTCCCAATTTTCAACTATCTTTGGCTCAATGGTCCTCCGTTAAAAAACACTTAACACCGTTATGTTTTTTCCAAGTTTCAAACCGATATTTTAGGGCTTTTATGTGACATTTGAGCCAAAACAAGGTACACCTCAGTACGTATTTACCGATTAAGCAAATAAACGCTTTTTGCATAACAAACAAACGATTAACCGAACGGGTCGGGTTATGACCCAGATATCTCGGGGGGCCATCTATAAGTGATATACGATCTATACAAGATAAAATATTAGAAATATGGTCTTAGTTTGATAGCAAACAAGTTAAACGAAAACATGCTCGTTTAACCACCCACTATAGATTTAAACGTGAAAGATAGTTACAAACCAAGCATTGTATCATCCGTTAAGCCGAAAAAGACTTACCAAACACTTATTTGAAATGTTTTAAGTGATCCTTGAAAATATTTTTGATTTTTACAAACATATAGTATGTTTTTATAATTTTACACAAAACTAGCCGAAAAACACTCGTTTTCGCGTTGTTTAACGCACCCGATAAGTTTTTCGCGTCAAAAACCGAACCCGAACTAAATTTGGACCGGGCTTTTCGTATTTGGGCTTGAGAAATCAGAAACTTGGGCCAAAATGGGCCCAAGGTGGGCCATGTAGATCCCGATCGCAATCAGCAGCCCCCCCCCCCTTGGTTCTTTCATATTTAAACTAGATCCAAGATATTTTTAGCCTCATTTTCTTGAAACTCTGGACATAAGCTCTGTTCCAGCCAAAAACCTTCAAACCCTAAGGTAAGGGGCTTAAATAAGTAGCTTTTATGCTTGTTTAAACTTGTTTAATACCATAAAAACATGTCTTGGTTACTAAAAATCATTCCTAACCGTGTAAAAATCCTAAAAATGGTCCATAAACATGTTTTGATCATACACACGGTAAGGAACCTGTTTTGATAGTTTTTTTGGCCATAAACACGGATTAAAGGGTTGAAACGGCGTTTTTACGGTTCAAAAGTTCGTTTTTGTGCACTAGCCGAAACCCTAAGTTAAGGGCTGTTATGTTGATGAAAAATTGCTTGGTTTGTGATATAGGACTTGTACCTAGCTTGCTTAGAAGCACAAGAACCTGAAAGCTTGATTAAAAGGTTGGAAACGAGCCAAACCCGCTAAGGTAATGCCGAAACACTCGCTTACGGGCTATTTAGGTTAAGGTTGTAATGTGCATAATTTGAGGACTTGATATTTTTTAGGGACATCAGGAACCATGTCAATGAGTTCCTGTTCAAATTTGGTAATTTTTCGACTATCCGAGAATATTTGGCGAATTTATTACCGAATTGGGACGTTTATTTGGGAAAAATAGCTAAAATACTTCAAAAATTATGAAATGTTTCTGGGAACTCAGATTTGATGTATTTTGATCACATATGAATTTTGGGATCATTTGGAGAAGTTTAAAGGTGTTTTGTTTAATTGCGTTCGTGTGAATTTTTACAGCCGAATTTGGGCTGAAAAGAATATTGCACGAGCTTTTTACATTCTGGAATTGATACAAGTTGTTTTGGGACATGATTTGAGTATTCAGGAATTTTTGTGGAATTTTTGGAAATTTTTTGGGGTAAACGGACAATTTTCAGGCGAAATATAGCTGATAAAATGAATTTTTATAAATTAATGAATCAGTAAATAAATTCCAGAAATATTTTTATAAAAATCTACATATTTTAATTGATAAGTGGTTAAATTTTCATAATTTAATGATTAACGGTTAATTAATTATGCTAATCTGAATATTAAACAAATTCAGTTTTTATAACAACCGGCAAGTTCGCGACTAGTGAACCTGCGGGAAAATCAAAACACCAAGAGTGATCAAAAATCATATGTTTGGACTAATTAAGTGAAAATGAACTTTTCTATGAGAAACCTGGACAATCCGGGTGGATTGTGCGCGTTTCTTCTAAAATCAAACTGAATAAACGGAAACGGGCACCGTAGCTAATCCGAGATCCCAGTATGTGATTTTTCTTTATAACTTAATCATTTTATTAACCAATACATTTACCCAAGCTTATTTTCCCATAATTGCTTTCTTAATGCGTAAACGAGCAACTTGGCCCAGCTGGGAAAACGGGAGTCTGAGCCAAGTTCGGTTTTAAGTATTAGACATTGAACAACATCACAACCTAAGCCTATTGCCACTTTCTGGGCGTTCCAGCTACATCCAGATTAGTTATACAGCCCAGTTTAGTATTGAGATTATAATAATATTAAAATATTAATATTATTATAATATTGATTATAGGAACTACTGATAGCGGACTGAACAAACCACGAGTTGATACAGTACTGAATATCTACTAAACCGTGAGTTTCATGACCCCACTTTTAAACTGTTTTACGAACTTTTGGGGTGAAAAGCATGTTTGATTACATATACTTATCTGTAATATGTAATGATGTGAATTATCTAAGTGCTAACACACGTAAGTCCCCACGATCACAGTGATTAACTTCGAGCCGATGGCTTGTGAATAGTACTATTGGTTTGACAAACCCAAGCAGGGCCAGCACGGTTGCTGAGACATTATCCCGTTTGCACATGTACATATTTCATTTTTACGAACCAGCTATGTAGTGTTAGACATAGCTACCGGGGCATGATGTGGGCGGAAAGGGGCCACAGTGGTTGATTGAGTGTGGGAAATGGAGGCACGCAGCACGAACAGTCCAGGCTTCACTGTAGCTTAGCATAATTACATCACATACATCATTTACATACATACTCATGATTACAAGTGTTAACTTGTGAATACTCATTACTGTTTTCTTGAAACTCGTGAAACTCACCAACTCTAGTAGTTGACCCGTTTTAAACTGCTTTTCAGGTGTACCTAAATTGGAATGATTTGGTAACCTGTTACTTGCCTGAGGTGTGTGGTTGATGCTACGTGAATAGAAGCAAGGGCGATAGTAGTAAGAATGTATAGTTAACGAACTAGTTTTGTTTTTATCGCCAAGACTGTAAAACAATGATAGAACGAAGAAATGTAATATATTGTAAATTAGTTTGTAATGTTTCTTTATAAACAATGTGTTGATATCAGAGGTGTCTGTTACATTCCCGTTTTACGCTTCCGCATTGTGCTAGTCGAGGTGTGACATTTTAATCATAAGAACGATGCAATTCGATCGATGTAAAACTTATCTCGAAACTGTTATCCAAGAGACGAAACAATGTTTCAATTCGGATGTTTAAATTTCCCAATTAACAAAAATCAAGTCATTTGAATCACCGTTTCAAGATAAGTTTTACATCAGTCGAATCGTATCGTTCTCCCGATCAAAAGCCTTAAAACATCGGTTTGAAACTTGGGAAAAAACATAATGGTGTTAAGTGTTTTTTTAACGGGGGACCACTGATACAAAAATAGTTGAAGTTGGGACCGCTGGTAGCGATTTTTAAAGTTGGGATTATTATCGGCCAATACACAAAAGTTGGGATTACTTATTTCCAATTTTCCTTTTAAAAACTTAACATGTTACATGATTACCATTAAAGACCGGCAAACGGGTCGGGTGGGTTCAGCCATTCGGGTCATGGGTCTCAAATGTTAAGGTCGGAATGGGTCGATAAAAAAAAGGTTAATTTGATTTGGGTCGGGTTGGGACGGGTTCTGGTCGAAAGTGGTCAGCTCATAAAGGATTTCGGGTTAGAACAATGTCAGGCTGAACGGGTTGCGGATCAAGGCGCGTTCAATGTAGCGTTACGTGTGCATCGACACCTGATTGCACGCGTACTGTCGTTGTGTGACGTGCTTATTAACACCGGTTAATCTTCCAATGCCACAGAACGAGCCTACTATCATCAAGTTACGCATGTGCTATTGTGAGTCACACACGTACAGAAACAGTAACACCGGTTACGCGTTCGATGTCATGATTGCGTGCATACCCCACCGCATCGCAAGGGAACTCAGCTAGTGTGCGTGTAATTCATGCATTTTTTAATATAAAAAATTATTAATAAACAACTTTTATGTCCATTCATGTTTTATGCACCGCTTTTAAGTTTATAGGATTTATGTTTCATCGTTAAAAGCAAAAATGAAGTTTTGTTGGTTGGCTGTTGGGGTTTTATTTATGACTTACATCTCAGATTTGGCGTGGGTCAGTTGTCGCAGTTCATTTTTGATTTAACGAAAAAATACTTTTACCGGTTCAACCGACGGTTCACCGGTTCTGGTCGGACCTTTAACCGTCAAACCCAGCCTGGTTATTAGAAAACGGGCTAAATGATGCGAATCGGTCCATGATGCCTACCGGTTCCTAGTTGGACAAGCCGATATTGTGTTGGTTTCAAAATATTGATTTTAAACCTTATTAAAAAGAAAAGATTGAACGAAGTGGCAAACAAAGCACTGAAGTAGACCAATCAGCATCGCCAAACACCGATCTACCCAAATTCGGCCAGAATTCTAACCGATGACCATTGATTAGGCAACTAGGCATGACATTCCCCTTCTGAGGTACATGTACGTTCAAGTTACATGCCGTAGTGGCCATGTATATGATGGTTTACCGAATAAACGGAATTATATCTCAACCATGGGGGGTGTCCCAAATAGTATATTATCCACATGAATATAGGCTTCAACCCAACATTAATGGTTGTATTTATACAGTGGGATAATTCAGAGGATGTCAACTTGTTAATGATTCACTGATTTAATTTGATTTAAAATAGAAATAATGAGTAACATAATGCAATGATTGCTCAAACAATTTTTAGATTTAAAAAAATGAAAATATGTAGAGAACAGCTTTAAATATATTTTATTTTCATTATACATTTGTAATGACGTTTAACATGCTTTTGTTGATTATATGAAATATAGTTTGATTATTTTTTTTATGTGGCCAGACCCGATCCGACACGAACCAGACCGTAAAAAATTATTATATAACGATAGTCAAATGACCCCGAAAACTTGTACAAGGTTGTTAATAGAGATGGAGATTGATGTTATCGGCTCATCTGAGATGTGTTTTGAAGCCCTAAACATTCAAGAGTAAAACATCGAAGAAAGAACAAAATATTTTGAAAAGAAGCTTTATTTTCTTAGGGCGCGTTCGTTTCACAGAATTCGTGGGAATTCAAAGGAATTGGAATTAAAATCCCATGACATTGCTTTTTCGTTTCGTTGGAATTGGAATCTTAATTCCATTTTGGTGTGTTCGGTTGTCAAGGAATTCGAATTCGAATTCAATTCTTTCAAATTTCTTTAAATAAAGGGATTCTAAATCATTCCAAAATTTGGAGGATTTCAAGTGATTTGTTGGAATCTTTTCTCGAGTATATTTTTTTAACGAGAACAACAAATAAAACATTTTAGTTTTTTTACTTTTTTTGTTTTCGATTTATATTTTGAGTTTTGAATTTTTTAATATTATTTTTGAATATTTTTTTGAGAGGTTTTTAATCTTAATAGAAAACCCCTAAAAAAATTCAAAAAAAAAATAATAAAAAAAATCATAACGCAAAATATAAATAAAAAAATCTAAAAAACTAAAATGTTTCCACCATTATCTTTGTTAAAAAATAAAAATAATAAAAATAACTCGATTCCAATTCATGTCAAACAAACACATCAAGAATGGAATTGGATTTCAATTCTTTCAAATTCCAATTCCTATTGGAATGTTCAAATTCCAAATCTAATTCCTTCTAATTCCAAATCCTATGCTAATTCCAATTCCAATTTCATTCCATTCTGTGAAACGAACGCGCCCTTAAAGTATCTTTACACGTGAAAGCATAATGAAAGTTCTGAGTTCTAAAGATCTTGAACCAAACAAGAAGATTCACTATAGAGGGAGGGTAGCAAAGCTACCCACGGATCCCTTATCCGAACCGCGGATCGTCATAAGACTTACCCAACTCGCGGATCGTCGAAGGACGTCCGCGAAAGGAACACGTGGACTGGTAAAGCCATCCACGGTCCAAGACACGCTTTGTGAATCTCCTCCATAACCCGCGGATTATCATGCGAACATCCGCGGAAGGAACCCACAAGCAACTCAAAGGACTCATCACACGTATGATCCCCACGTGATATGGAAGATCAGTTGTAACAAACTATTTCTAGAAGATCCTCCTAATACCACCTGATAGCGACATCGACCAACGGAAATATAACACCTGGACACGTAATGGCCATCCCAAGACGTGCACAGATAATGGTTGTCCCATAAACGGGTCCAGGCTGTCACAACCAATAAAGGCTCGACATATGTCCATTCAGGAAGAGAGGGAATAATAGTGGCAACTCCACCAATCACCTTCCCCCACCTTCGGCTATAAATACGAAGATCATCTCTTCAAGGTATTCATTCACACTCTCAAGCCTTACGCAAGATACCGGTACTCGTATTATTTCCGATCAGAATATAGTATTGATTCTCACGCGGGCGGGTGGTTACAGGAAGACCCCCCACTCTGTCCTTCCCGTAACGAGACTCAACGGTGTTCTGTTTTGCAGGCACTAGCTTGGATCTGTCCTCATCATGCTTCAGAATACCCACAGTTGGGGATTCGTTAGATCGGACATCTAGTTTGATCTACTGTTTCTTCATTGGCGCCATCCGGTTTTAGCTAGATACACGGTTTTTTACGGTTTTTCCGATTCACTATGATCTGTAGATGAGTCAGAACCAACAGCCTTTTGCTATTCCGGGAAGATCCAGTCGTACTGAAATTCTGGACAATCCAGTCCACGAAGGACAGGTGTTGGAAGACCTTCACCGGAGCACTAGAACCCCGGTTTTTGAAAACAGAACCGGAGAAGCTCCAAGATTCGAAGATTTTGCACCTTGCAGGAACACCCGAACTCCGGTCCTGGAAGACAGGGCTGGAGAGTCCCCAAGGCACAAAGTCACCGAGATCCAATGGACCACTCAAACTCCGGCTCTGGAAGACGGAGCCGGAGAATTTCCCAGATACGACGGGGACGAAACGAGAACTTACCAGGCCAGATCTGGTAAAAACATTCCCACCCTAAAGAGTGGTACCAACAAGAGAAACAACGGCTAAAAGAGGAACACGAGCAAAGAGTAAGGCGAGATCATGTACAAGTAAGAACACTAACGTATGACTCGCCGCCTCCGTCTCCGCCGCCAGCACTCTGGCGCGCTCAAGGCCTAGAGTTGGAAGACAACTCTCGGTCAACCGGTCGGTCGCTCGCAAAAAGCCGTGAAAGAAGTCACCATACTCAGCGTACCCTATCTCATAGAACCACACGAGATACTCGATAGAAAGAGGTGTTCCAACAAGAAGAGGATTACGCGAGTGACGGCAGCTGGGACTACGAAAGAGAAACCTCTAGCCGCCCTAGGCCACCAGTAAAGCAGGCTGAATACTTCAGCGATGCTGAAGAAGATTTCACCAAGCCATACCATCCCGTGGCATTTGCAGAAAAGTCAAAATTCATTCCGCGAATAGCCACCGCCCCTTCCCCAACAAACATCAAAATTCCAAGGAATTTGGGAAAATACAACGGGATGACTGACCCGAGCGACCATTTGCTAAACTTCACAATAGTTGGCGGAGTGAGCGGGTGGACGCTGCCTTATTGGTGTCATATGTTCGAATTGACACTAACAGGAGCAGCCAGAGAATGGTTCGAAAAGTTACCTGACGGTCAAATTAAGTGTTGGGACGACCTAGTGGCGAAGTTCTCACAGCATTTTAGCCAGCAGAGTAAGCATACACGCGATCCCTCAGAGATTTTGAGTGTTATCCGCCGAGATAACGAGTCACTGGAAAGTTTTATCACCAGATTCAACAACGAGAGCTTGAATATCGGCGGAATCAGTGAGGATATGCTGAGAGGAGCATTCCGAGTAAACGCAAAGAACCCAGAGATGGTTAGATGCTTGACAGGCCGGGATGGCATGCCTCAGACTTGGGACGGAATCATGTCCGCAGCCAAGGTCTTTGCATCCACAGAAAAGTTGCTGGGGCGGGAAGCACCGAAGCAACCCGCAAGAACCGAACCTCGGAACGCTCAGTCAAAAATGAGGAGAGAGGTTCAATCTGGTCAAGGATTCAACCCCGGAAAGTTCATCCAAGCAATTTGATGCCAGATCACTGATCGGGCAGAAACAAATAGATAGAACGGGCAAATCCGACCGGCAACATTGGACCCCCTTGAAGAAAACACCGTAAGAGATTCTGACAACATAAAACATCGAATTCATGAAACCCCAACTGCTGACCAACCGAGTGAACTTGAATCCGAACAAGCACTGCATGTTCCACGAAGACATCGGACATGACACAAACGAGTGCATAAGCTTGAAAAATGAGATCGAATCCGCCATAAAGTCCAGAAAACTCAACCACCTACTCAAAAGCTTGCGACAAGGTCCACGAAAGAACACAACTCCCGTAGACAAAGGTCCCCCGCGAAAGCAGATCAAAGACCTGAATGTTCACATGATTAAGGGGGGACCTATTCGGAAGTTCAAATGGATAGGGGTGGACAAAGATGAATGGAAAAGCGAACCTATAGTTTTTCCGAGAGTGAAAGAAGGTCCATGCATGAAGTAACCTCTAATCATCACAGCTCTGTTCGGTCATTATCGATCTCAGTATGTCTTCTTCGATACTGGGAGTACATCCGACATAATGTACGAGCAATATTTTGAGCAGCTGGACGATGAAGACAAGGCGAGGTTGAAACCGGTGCACGCCCCAGTTTCTGGGTTTGGGTATGAAGTTATGCACCCTAAGGGGGTCATAACATTCCCAGTGACACTAAGTGATGGGATTCATATGAGGACTGAGGACATTGAGTTCCTTGTCCTACCCGCGAGATCTAAACATGACATCATTTTAGGGCGAGAAGCAATTGGTGATTTCAACGCACACCCTTCCACGGCAGGCGCTGTGGGAATACCCACACGAACAGGGATAACTATTATCCAAGTCAACAAGCATTGTTATGCGACAGAAGGGTCGAAGCCTGCTTTAACATCCGGCCCTTCGCACCACCAATATTGTCCGCTTTGCCCACGAAGAGCTCACGGATTTTTTTTGGTTGCCCAAGTGGAGACTTCCCAGGAGGTTACCCATCCTGCTACTACCCCCACCTGAGCACGCTTAACTGTGGAGCTCTCCTCTCGTCCACTACCATTAAGCCCAAAACGCGTTGGTGATTTAAGAGGCGGGACATTTACTTATGAACCAAGGATCTCTTATGTCCACAGCCAATGTGGGATTTGCCTAGGGTGTTACAAACACCCCCCCTTTTGGACTCATCGTCCTCGATGAGGTTTGCCCCACCATCCAATCCAGGATGTGGGATTTGCCTAAGTGTACCTCGCGACACCCCCGGGGACTCACCATCTCTGATGAGGTTTGCCCCACCATCCCGAACAGCACAAGAGTGGCTCTGATACCACTTTTAACATCCGGCCCCTCACACCACCAATATTGTCCGCTTTGTCCATGAAGAACTCACAGATTTGTTTTTGGTTGCCCAGGTGGAGACTTCCCAGGAGGTCACTTATCTTGCTACTACCCCCACCTGAGCACGCTTAACTGTGGAGCTCTCCTCTCGTCCACTACCATTAAGCCCAAAACGCGTTGGTGATTTAAGAGGCGGGACATTTACCTATGAACCAAGGATCTCTCTTGTCCACAGCCAATGTGGGATTTACCTAGGGTGTTACACCTGCGAAGGTCCCCAAGAAGGCACTGCGGACAGAGCCTAAGAAATGTGTTGTCAATCTGGAATACCCGGAACAAACTGTCACAATCAGGGCAACTATCTCAGAAATAGTGCGGGTCTTTCTGTAACAGTTGCTGGTCAAGAACGCGGATATCTTTGCTTGGAAGCCTTCAGATATGACAGGCGTTCCGCGGGAAATTTCAGAACATCGGTTACGGTTCAATCCGGCGTATACACTGATCGTTCAGAAGAAGAGGAAGATGGGGCCTAAATAGACAAAAGCCATGAATAAGCAAGTGCAGAATTTGTTGCATGCGGGCATCATCCGCGAAATTCAATATTAGACCTGGGTCGCAAACCCAATGATGGTTCCTAAAAGCAACGGTTCATGGCGGATGTGTATCGATTTCAAAGATTTAAATAAGGCATGCCCCAAAGACTGTTACCCTCTCCCAGAAATCGATCTCAAGGTAGACGCGGTGGCACCTTTCAAATTTGAGTGCTTCTTAGACGCTTACAAAGGGTATCACCAGATACGGATGGCAGCCCGCGACGAAGACAAAACCGGTTTCTGTACGGACCAAGGCACATTTTGTTACAAAATGATGCCGTTTGGTCTAAAGAACGCGGGTGCCACGTATCAGCGTCTAATGGACAATACCTTTCGAGATTAGATCAGGAAGAATTTAGAAGTATATATGGATGACCTAGTCATCAAGAGTGTGGAAGAAGATCAGATGCTTCGGGATATCAAAGATGTTTTCTCCACACTGAGGAAAATAAACATGAAACTTAACCCTTCAAAATGCTCCTTCGGTATGGAGGAGGGAAAGTTTCTGGGAGTAATCGTCACTGGGAAAGGATACAAAACAAATCCAGAAAAAGTGCAAGCCATCGCTCGGATGCCTTCCCCATCCTCGTTGAGAGAAGTCCAGACATTGAATGGAAGATTAGTTGCATTAAACAGATTCTTAGCAAATCACGCGGCTAAGTGTTATCCGTTCGTCTCAACATTGCGAAATTGTCTGAAGAAGGCACATTTTAAATGGACTCCCGAGGTAGAAACAACGTTTTTGGAAGTAAAAAAGTGCCTAATGGAGCTTCCTATGCTGACCGCACCTCGATACGGAAAGCATCTCACATTGTACTTGTCCGCTTCAGATATTGCAATTGGGGCGGTTCTCCTAACAGATCGAAAGACCCCCCAAACGCCAATATACTAGGTCAGTAGAACATTCATGGACGCCGAAACTCGATATTCGATGCTTGAGAAGCTCGTTCTGGCACTAGTATATGCGGCACGGAGGTTAAAAAGGTACTTCCAGGGTCACTCGATACATGTGTTAACCGATTACAAGTTGAAAAGTGTACTGACCAAGCCGGAGCTGTCTGGACGATTAGCCAAGTGGGTGATCGAACTGGGTGAACATTCAATCGAGTATATGCCCAGACCTGCAATCAAAGGCCAGGTTTTGGCACACTTTGTCACGGAAGTACCAACGGGTAAAGTTCAGGAATGTTTGTTTGAACAGCAACCCCCGACCCCTTCCGACGAAAGTCAACAATGGACTCTGTTTACGGATGGAGCATGAAGTGGAGAAGGATCGGGCGCAGGATTGAAGCTGATCAACCCAGACGGCCAAGAATTCACTTATGCCATCAAACTAAACTTCAGGGTACAAATAATGAATCTGAATACGAGGCATTCTTGGCCGGGCTGCGGATTGGGAGAAAGCTCGGTGTGAAGTTCCTTGAAGCCCAGGTCGATTCTATGCTCATTGTAGGACAGTTATCGGGGACCTATGAAGTAAAAAACAATGTTATGGCCTCATACCTGTTCCAGGCTAAGGACCTCATGCAACAGTTCACTTCGTGCAAAGTAGTCCACATTAAAAGAAGTGAGAGTCGACCCGTGGATGCTTTGAGAAAAGTGGCATCCACTAGTTTTGAGCACATGGGCAGAGATGTGAGGATCGAGGTCTTAGATAGCCCGTCCATACCTCAACATCAAGTGATGGTCATCCAAACCGGCACAGTCTCTTGGATGACACCTTTAAAGGAATACCTATCATCCGGCAACCTCCCGGATGACAAAATTGAAGCAAGGAAGATCCGCCACAAGGCGCTATGATACCAAATCCATGGTGACACTTTCTTCCGTAGGTCCTTCCTTGGTTCACTACCTTGGTGCGTGGACGCTTAAGAGGCTAATTATGTAATCCGAGAAATCCACGAGGGCATCTGCGGGTTACACGCGGGACCGAGGATGGTGGTAGCAAAAATAATGAATATGGGATACTACTGGCCAAGCATGCACATGGATTTGCACTGAAAGAAATACAGAAATGTGATGCCTGCCAAAGACACGCCCCCCCGAACGTTGCGACCTCAGAACGACTTAGTCCAGTCACCGCAGCAGGCCCTTTCCAAAAGTGGGCCATAGACATCATGGGACCATTCCCGGAAGCCCCTAGGAGGGTAAAGTTCTTATTAGTCGCCATTGACTACTTTACAAAGTGGGTAGATATAACAGCAGCGAACGTTAAAAAATTCCCGTGGGAAAATATTATTTATCGTTTCGGTCTTCCACAGACGTTGGTCAATGATAACGGTACTCAATTCGCTGACAACAGCCTCCAGGAATGGTTATCTGAGTTACAGATAAAACAAGTGTTCACATCCGTTGCCCACCCGCAGGCCAATGGGCAAGTCGAGCAAGCCAATCGTAGCATCAAAGAGGGCATCAAGGCTAGATTGGAACCAAAAGAACGGGGTGGGTCGACGAATTGCCCCACGTACTATGGGCACATCGCACCAGTAAAAAGACTAGCAATTCGGAGACACCGTTCAGTTTGACATATGGCACGGAAGCAATGATTCCTGCCGAGATTGGCCTCCCATCCGCAAGGATCCTCATGATGGAAGACAATGAAAAAGAACTCAGAATGAACTTAGACCTCCTGGAAGAAAGACGTAAGCTCGCAGCCATACGAGAAAGCAAATACAAAAGCCAATTACAGAAGTATTACGACTCACCGGTGAAAATCTGCGAATTCCTCAAAGGAGACTATGTCTTCCGAAACAATGAGGCATCAAACGCCGAATTGCCAGGGAAGTTAGCTATGACATGGTAAGGCCCCTACGAAGTACTGGGAAAAGGTGCATACAAGCTGAAAAAATTGGACGGCACACCTATTTCTAGGAATTGGAATGTTGCACAGCTACGAAGGTGCTATATTTAAATCAATGTAATTTTCTTTTAGGCCTGCGGGCCTGCATGCCTAATATTTTGGTCTGCGTACCAGATTTAGTTTATCTTAATGTTAATACAAATATAGTTAATGCACAATTATCCATTTTTTAAATTTTTAGAATTTTAGTTCCCGTACGGATAGGCCTGTGTGCCAATACTTATCATTATCCTATATTTTGGATACATGACGGATTTAGCTCACACACATTTATATTATAATCATACAAGACAAAATGTAAAATCCATGTCATATATACATTCAAAAAGGGATTACAGGAATAAGAAGAAAAAAATACAACAAAATTATTCTTCGCGAAGATAGTTACGGAGTTGTTGAACGCCATCCGCCGCTTCAACAAAATCTTGGATAACGTCCTGGATGGGAAAATGCAGGTGGTCAAAAGCGTCCATTTGCGTGTCATACTTCCCATCCATATCCACTCCATGAAGGTCAAACTCCTCCAAGAGGAGCCCTTCCCGAGCAAAGGTTATCCCCTCCTGGAAACCTACCTAACGCCCCGAGTCACTTAACGCATAAAGAAGGTCAGCAAGGCAGCTTCCTAATTTATCTCCTTTATGTACATGGGAGATAACCTGCGAGAACGATGCAAAAATCAGAAAACAAAGTTACAAGTTATGAATGGAAGAAGGAAACCCATACCTTGGGAAGTCCATCCTTCATTAACCAAACCCGATCAGAAGAGGCTTGCTCAAGACTTGCCTTCAGGACGCCCGGTTCATCAAAATATCTAGCGTTTTCCCTGATCAGGTCTTTAATTAGTTGATCCTTTCAGCCAAGGCAACGCGAAGAGTGTTGAAATCCTCTTCCTGAGTTGCAAGGCGAGCTTCAACATCACGCTTGGCTTCCTCTGCCTTAGCAAGCTCAGCCTCGCAGGCACAGGTTAGAGCGCGCGCAGTCTCAAGTGTAGCATTCTGTCGCCGACACGCCTCCTCCCACTCCTTAGCAGCACCAGCCTGCTGTTGCCTCTCCTGCTAGAGAGCCCATTTAGAATCTCTCAACTTCCACCTTTCGATGTTAGCAGCGAGATGATATTTTTCCCTTTTTGCCTGAAGCTCCTCCAACTGGTTCTCCTAAGAACCCCAGTTCCGCCCCATGTAGTTCCAGTCCCGGTATATCTCTTGGGTCATGGAGACCAGATTGGCTAGATGATACATATACGAATTGCCAACAGATACCCGGGACCGGTTTCGCTGGTACTCACGTTCCGCAGAGGGCACACCCTCATGAAGGAAATCAAAACAACCCTCCCCGTCAGAGAATCGGGAGAAGGAAGTTAGATTCCATTCAGGAACATGCCGGGAAACAGCCCCCTGCAAAGTATGGCCCCCTTCCTCCCTATCCGAGGAATGAGGAGGCGGGGGGCACTGAGATCCGTCCAGCTGGTTCTTTAGTCTCACAAGCAATAGGTGGAGGCAGGGGCGGTGATTCCGCGGTAGACAACCTCCAGACAGTAGGGGAAGCAGCATCCTCCTTGGACTTCCCCTTATCAGTAGCAGATGACTTGCTAGGATCATCCTTGGCAGGCGGGCTGTCCAGGAGGATAACATTGTCTGCATAGAAGCAAATTATCTAGTCAGTTGCTAAATATAAAGATAATAAAATTCTCTGAAAGATACCTGGAGCACTCCTCTTGGCCTTCAAAGGAGGGGGAGGAGGAGAAGAGTCCATTTCCTTCTTTCCACCAGCCACCACCAACAAAATGTTACTGGAGGATGGTTCCTTCCTCTTGCGACCAAAAGCTGTATCACAATACATTCGTTAACTGACGAGAGGATGCAAAAAACTATCCTTGGTCTTATCAAGGGCAAATTACCTGTCGCAAACAAGCCCTCAGAAACCATAGGTTCCTGTCGGGTTTGTTGAGGAAACAAAAAACTATTCTTGGTCTTGTCAAGAATACGAAACTCCTTCTTATCGCAGGTAACAAAGTGCATAACCCCAGGCACACCCACAAGAAGAACAGACAGAAGAAGACCTTTAGCTGCATAATAAACCAAGGTTAGAAACCGGGATAAGCCTAGAAAATATTGTAAATTTACCTACATCCATCTGGCTTCCAGAAGTATGGCACCTCGTCCGGATAAGGCCACAGGCGGATCATCCCAACCCTCACAAGGGCAAACTCAGGGATGGGGCGCATTAGGGTAGGGGTATGGGTCGATTGTTGGTACCACCCATGCCGTTCTGGACGATCAACGAACAGCAGGGCAAGCAATGGCTGATCCGCCGAATGCCAGTACATGGATGACGGGATCACGTCTTGCCGAATCCAAAAGAATTTCCTGGCCCAATGAGGGTCCAGGAGAGGTGTGTCCACAGCAATAACCTTCCGATCAGTCGGAAGGCAAACATATCGGCCACCCCTACCGTACATACGGTAGAACATGGCAAACTTGTCAATGGTGGGCAAGATGCCATGCGCCCGGCTGCAAAATTCAAAATGGCGCATGCGCATCATCGCCAATGCATGAAGCTGGGAAATATGAATCATATTCCCAGTTATCAGCTTACCTAGAAACCGGCTAACCGGAAATCGAAGATTCCCGGAGCTGAAGAATTCGGCGAACACGACCATCTTCCGCACCGAAGGTTGGCTCGCCGTTGAACCAGAAGCTGGAAATTCCGGCTCCCATTCTGGAGCAATGCCATAAGCATTGACGATGCCGTGAAACCCCTTTGTGTCCCAATCAATGGTGAGACATTCGATGGTTTGGTAATCAGGCCTCGACGACATCATGTGTTCAGCTAAGAATTGATTGCAACGAGCTATGGTTGCTAGAAATCAATAAAAGAAACCTTCAGAGGTTGAGAAAGATGATGAATTCAAGACCGCCGGCAAAGATTTTCTCAGTTCTTTGATGTAAGGTAAGAGAAAGGAAATGAAATCGACGAATATAAATAGAAGTAACATTAAATGCGTGGAACAGTACAAAACAGCCGTCTACCAATCAGATCGTGACACGTCAGGCGGGAAAACCAAAACTCAAAAAATTTTAAATCCCGAGATACGGCTGGAGCCAGCTGTCAGAGTACAGACTTGTCACATCTGTGAACCTCCAAAATAATCGGCGAACTGCTAGTTCTATAGTAACGAGATAAACTGAATGTTATGGCTAAACAAGTCAGACATTATTTGAACCAAAAAAAAAACAAGTCATAAGTACAAGCGGAAAGGTCATAGACAACGTGGTCATACGTGGTCAGGATAACCTTCCTAATAAACATGAGTTACCCCAAGTGCAAAAAAGTTCAGCACAATAAGTGAAACAGAGAATTTCATTTCATTTGTATACAAGATTACAAAACAGGAAAGGAAATACATCGATACATCTACGCTGTCATTCTATTCATCACGGGGGACCTCCTTGCCTTCAGCTTCCGCTAGCAGCCTGTTCACATGAAGGCGCAGCTCACCAACAGAAGTAGGCTCGCGACGGTTCTCCTCTATATACTTCAGGATGTCAAAGGAAAGATTATAAAAAGAATCCATCCGCGCGTCATATTCCTTTTGACAATCCTGGCCTTGAAGCTCAAACTCTGTAGACGGACGTCCCTCGCGAGCCATGGTGTACCCTTTCTTGAAAACCGGCTTGGCGACCCACCCGCGACGAGCTGACCAACAAGTCAGCTAAGCAATCCCCAAGCTCAGGCCCTTCCTTGATGAGCCTGAAAATCTAGTCCAAGGAAAAGTCAGCATGATATTCTCATAAGACAAACATATGATTGAAATATTTACCTTGGAAATGCCAAATTTAAGAAGCCATTGCCATTCGTCCGAGGCATCAGTGAAGGCCCTTTCCAGATCCGCCTTCTCTTCAGTAACAGAGGCAAGACGGTCATCCTTCTCTTTTACCTCGGACGCAAGCCTCCGGACGTCCTCATCCCGAGCGGCGATGAACTCGACCTGAGCGGCTATCCGCTCCTTCAAACGCTTATTCTCTTCCTGAGCAGCCAGGAGACCAGCTTCTCTCTTCTTAGCCTCCGCCTGGGCAACATCCCTGGCTGCTTCAGCTTCGACCATGCGGTGGACAGCGCGCTCAAGGTCGGTCTGCCTAGTAACCCACCCCTTGTAGACCTCACGACTAGTCGACAACACGTTAGCCATGTGATAGCTAAGTGCTTGTGCCAGACTAGCCGGAGTTTGAGTGTGTATCCTGTTACACTCGGAGGGTGGGAGGCAATGCTCAAAGAACTCTTGGCCCACACGCGGATCGGTAAAGAGCACGTCAGGGCCAAGATTCCATGATGGGCGAAAAAGGGAATCCCCTTGATCCGAGGATCCCCCTCCTTCACCCGTGGAAACCAGAGGAGTTACAGATGTATCCTTCGGAGGCACAACCTCCGTTTCCACCACCACCTTGGGAAGCTGCGTGCTAGCAATCCCAAGAGGCACATCCTAATAAACCCCCAACTGCGTAATCTCGGGAGGCGGAGAGGGCGGATGCGGTGCTAGCCTGTTGACCAAAAAACAAAAATTAATAATATTCACAACATGAAAATAAGGATAAAACTTCCAAGTACCTGAAAGCTGTCGGATGGTAGTCCTCTTCCTGACCCGGTCTTGGAGCCGGGTCAACTTGATCCTCTTAGGAGGAGGACCCTCCCCCTCAATCATGGAAGCCTCCCCACCGGTGGGATCATCGGCGTTCCTAGGTGCCTCCACCCCAGCGGGATCATCAGCACCCCTAGATGCCTCCCCACCAACGAGATCATCGGCATTCTTGAAGGTCTCCCTATCAGTGGGATTCTCAACATACTCATTAGCCTCCCCACATGCGGGATCATCAGCATCAGAATCCTTGTCAAGACCGGATACACCATCGGTATCCGCCTTCCTCTTGCAGCGGCGTATGAGATCTGCAATAGCACGTACAACGCCAGCATGAAAACTCTCCGTACTACCAGATAGAGACTCTTCACTAGTCGAATCTTCACTAGAAGACTCTTCACTAAAAAAGAGGACTATTGTCCTATCCGGATGCATAACCGTAAGAGTTTAGGGTTTAGAATGTACACACCTTGAGCCACTGCGAACTCATTGATCACCGGCTCTGTGCGACCACGGGTGGGAAAAAGGAAGTTACCCTTGAAGTGATCGAGAATAGGCTCTTGATACATCTCCAAGGGCATCCTGAACATATTCCCCACGACGGTGGGAATAAGAACTTCAAACAACGAACTATCCCCTGCAACAGAAAAAAGGAAAACAAATGTACATAAAAAAGTACAAAGAACAGCATTAAGGGATACAATAAACGGAAAGCTTACGTCCGTCGTCCCAGGAGAAGTATGGTCGTTCCGCGGGATATGGCCACAGGCGGCTCATCCCCACTTGCACTAACGCAGACCCGGGGATCAAACCCATGGGGGTAGGAGTCTTCGTCAGCTTCGCATACCACTCCTCACCATCCGTGGCAGCAATCTAGAGATTAACAAACTTCTCAGTTAATGAACGACGGGTCATCAACAATGGTATAACATCGGCGTTAATCCACAAGAACTTGTTTTTCCACTCATGAGCACTTCTCGGGGGCTCAGTCCCTATCGGCCGGCGTTGGATCTGGAAACTGAACCAACTCCCGCGAACTTGGATCTTGTAGATTGCAAGGAAGCGATCCACAGTGACCTCCAACGCCCGGCAACAGAATTCGAAATGGCGAAGCCTCATGATCCCAAATGGATGCATTTGGGAGATATGAATCCCAGATATCTCCAAGAAATCGCCAATAAACTTGATGATCGGCAACCGGAAGTTGCCCGTAGTGAAAGACTCCTCATACAGTGCAATCTTTCCGGCCGGCGGGCGATCAGCCGTAGAACCAGAAGAAAGAAGCTCCGGCTCCCACTCCGGCGCCAGCCCATAAAGGTTGACAATGTCCTTGAAATCAGACGGTTTCCAGCCGATGCATATGTTTTCCACCAGCCCCTTCGATGAATCCTTCTTACCCTCCTTAGCTTTGCTTCCCTTCTTCTTGCCACCAGCCATAGTTGGTCAGAATAATAGAAGGGTCAACAGAAGAAGATGCACAAAGAGAAGATGGATAGGCTCAGAGGAGAAATCTTTGCAGGTAAGTCGGAAAGTGAAACGGCCCCTCCTATATATACACATCGCAATTAATGCGAAGAGAGAGGGATCCAACTCACACACCGAAACCGTCCCGTCAGAAGATGACACGTTAGGCAGGAACTGACAAAACAAAATAATTTTGAATCAACCGCCTAAAAACTCGTGCACCAACCTCGAGCACCACTCCTGACATGATTCAGACGGGAGATGTCACATCACAGACGTCAAAATAGTACCCCAGTCTAAAAGTAACAGGAATCCTGAGGGCCAACAGTCGCAACACGCGACAAAATGCCACAACGGAGTCCATAATTCCACCCGCGACATCGCATCACTGAAGCAACAATGGATTGGGGGGACTTATAGAGGAAGGGTAGCAAAGCTACCCACGAATCCCTTATCCGACTCGCGGATCATCAGAAGACATCCGCCACCCACGGATCACTTACCCAACCCGCGGATCGTCGAAGGACGTCCGCGCAAGGAACACGTGGACTGGTAAAGCCATCCACGGTCCAAGACACGCTTTGTGGATCTCCTCCATAACCCGCAGATTATCAGGCGAACATCCGCGGAAGGAACCCACAAACAACTTAAGGGACTCATCACACGTATGATCCCCACGTGATATGGAAGATCGGTTGTAACAAACTATTTCTAGAAGATCCTCCTAATACCACCTGATAACGACATCGGACAATGGAAAGATGACACCTGGACACGTAATGGCCATCCCACGACGTGCACAGATAATGGCTGTCCCATAAACGGGTCCAGGCTGTCACAACCAATAAAGGCTCGACACGTGTCCGTTCAGGAAGAGATGGAATAATAGTGACAACTCCACCAATCACCTTCCCCCACCTTCGACTATAAATACGAAGATCATCTCTTCAAGGTATTCATTCACACCCAAGCCTTACGCAATATACCGGTACTCGAATTATTTCCGATCAGAATAAGGTACTGATCTCATGCCGGAGGGTGGTTACGAGAAGACCCCCCACTCTGTCCTTCCCGTAACAAGACTCAACGGTGTTCTGTTTTGCAGGCACTAGCTTGGATCTGTCCTCATCACACTTCAGAATACCCACAGTTGGGATTCTTTAGATCGGACATCCAGTTTGATCTACTGTTTCTTCATTCACTATATTGTCAAGTTTGCTCAAAGATCGACAAATGAAGTTTCTAGTTGGTCAATTGAGGTTATTAACACTTAGTATGAATTGGATGGTAGTTGATGATCTTGAAGAAAGACAAATGACAAATTCATAATGTAGAACATGCGTTAACTAAGGTATTAATTTCATGCCCAATGTTCATACAAGAGTACGTCTTTCTTGTATCAAAAGGTAAGACAGTGCAATATGTTCACAACTTGAAAAAACATGCATTGAGTAAGCTCATGCTAGCATGAATAGAATCTATGAAAGAAAAGGCTTCAACATCATCGGTGAGTCAAACACTTTATCGTAATCATAACCTGAAATCCAAATTTTCTTGAGTCTGCACAATCTAATGATCAAGACAACCCATTATCCCATGTTCCGCATTTTATTCTATTGCAACTGATTATCATTGTGTTGTCATTGATCCATCTACTATTCCTCCAAAACAACAAAGGCATTGTGTTTGGAGGTATTGAATTGTTGGTAGGAAAGAAATATTTGAAACATCCTCTTGTAGCTGTATGCATAGTAGAAAAAGAAAAAAGTTTATTACAAAGAGATCAAATGGCAGAGTTTAATTGTTTTAACAATAGTGAAGAATTGATAAAAATGGTCGAACTGATCTCATAATGTTTGCTAAGCTATATATTATCAATCTAAATAACTATGCTTATGCTGAGGATGTCAACAAACCGTCATGGGTAATAACTTCAAGGATCAAAAGACTGGTCAGTTTAAGAGAAAGAGGTTGAAGTATCATCATCATCAGTGTGTGTGTGAAAGAAATCTATCAAAGATGGGATTGGCTTGTTTATCCAAATGTCAATAGAGTGAACAAATTGCCTCTTCAAAAGTTTGATAAAGAAGAACTGGATGAAGCAATTACTTGGTACTATAATTGCACTGTAATTACAAGATAAAAGTTGTGATTCTGTAGAAAGACAATTATGAGGTTTTCTTCTGACGAGTTGAACTGTATTAGAGACAGAAATACAATGTATATGAATGTGTTGTTGATGCTCGAAGGTTTCTACGAACACTGAATGAATTGACTAACGGGATGATTGCAGAAGGGGAGAAGATTGTAAAGAACAAACGGAAGTAAGTTTGGTAGAATCTGCCTAGTAGAGTTTGTTGGGCTAAATCCATGGGCTCATGCAAACCAAACCATTTACAATAGTTTTTTTCGAATCGTTGTAACAAATTAAGTATAACCGCTTAGCGTAACCGCACCATGATATTGTTCGTTTTGACCGGGACTAATCACCATCGCCTCACGGATTTAAAACGCTCCATGATTATGAAGGTATCAAGCCTCTTATAAGGAAGCCTTCGTTCCCCTTCACAACCGATGTGAGTGTTGGACTCGGTCTGCCCAAGACACATATTACGATTAATGTGGCTAGTACGTTATGATCCGAGTCGAGTCATACCCAATAACAAGCTAGACAAACACCGATTATATTTGTTTATATGTGATATGATCATAAGTAAATAAATATTGACACTTATGTTATTTGGAAATGGGTTTCTTAATACAATGTACTTGTGAAATGAATAAATCATATGGATGATTTATATTTTGAGAGAGAACATTACATAATGTTATTTAAGATGGTTAAATAACAATATGTAACACTTATCAATTTGCATGTTGCTTGAAAAATGTTATGTTATAATTTTATGAAATGAAAATACATAACATAATAAGTTTTACATTTTAAAACTTGTTTAAAAAATAATAATAAAATTGAAATGGGCATGAGGGTGGCCGCCCCCCCCCCCCCTCCATCTCTTTCTCTATTCAATTTTATATTATTATTTTCATGAGAGTGGAGACATGCAAATGTTGTGATTGGCACTTTGGGTGGTGCCTTTGAATGACCACAACATCTCTCTTTCATTTTTTCATTACACATTTTTGCAAGTAATAAAAAACACTCTCATTCTCTTCCTTTCTCTTCCAATTTTTGGCCAAAGGAGAAGAAGAACAATGAGGTGTTTTTCAAGTGCTAAAATCCTAGCTAAAGGTGTGTTGTTAGAGCTTGGGGTATACTAGCTTGAGGAACTACCTATTGAAGTTCTTGCCTACTTTTCACCATCTCCTTCATACTTCTTTGGTTTACTTGAAAGGTAGTTTAACATGCATGAACTTATAGTGACATGCATGTGTTTGATAGTATGTATTTCGTATTTAGATCCGGGTTTGGGTTTTGCATGTATAAAATTGGTTTTATACACTATGAACTAACAAGATTTAAATCTTTTATCCGCTGCGTTTTTCATAAAATTAGAGTTTTATGACTTTGATAATCTTGTTAAAATCCAACAGTGGCATCAAGAGCCGCTTATACGGATGCATGCTTCATTAGACCAAAAAATTTTCGGGTTCATGGTGGGGTTTTACCATATGGCCAAAAATTTTAGGGGTTTTGGTTACCCCATGGTTTTTCAAGGTTATACTTTACATGCATGTGGCAATCTTGAAAAACTAAGTCATTTGGATGATTGATTGTGTTGTTTGGACAAAAACCCGAAACTTTCGGTTTGGTTGTTATTTGGGCCGAAAGTTTGAGGGAAAGGGGAACCAATTTTTGGTCTTGGATTATTGCATTTTTGGATGTGTAATAGATGTTCATAACCTAGTCATGGCCTTGTGTTTGGTTGAATGGTTGTGTTGATGTGTTTGTTCATTTAAGTGGTTGTTTGTTCATTCGATATGGTTGTAATATTTATTTGGGTTTGTAATCTATTTATTCATTCATTTGGTTTGTAATAATAAGTAGATTAGATGCATTTCTTTTACTAGAAAAATGTATTAGGACATATTTTGTAAAAGAAGATGCAAGGATGGAAGCCCAAATAAAGTGGAGACCACAACACAGGGGTGAACACTTGGAGCATTTGGATGCGGGATCAAGTGGGAGTTCACCGACACAAGATTATGTCCTTTCGGGTCCTTTAGGAAAGACCTTTTGACACACTTGTCTTCGGTCAACAAGTGTAGTCAACATTAGGAGGCTATGGTTATGAACTTGTGGTTGTATGTTTTATGCTTGCATGGTTGATTTTCTTTTGTTTGTGTTATTGCAATATGGTTTGCTAACTACTTAAAATCAACAACTAGCATAAAATTGGTTCCTTAGAAATCATTAGGTAATAAAAATTGGTTTTATTAAAGTCTAATGATTTCATAATAAAATGAGTTTTATTAATAGGAACTTTGAAAATGGGGTTTTCAACTAAGTATCATACATTTAAATGCATGCAAATGAAAGGTACATAAAAGGTTTTCCAATCTAGAATTTAGAAAACGAAAATCCCTTTTATAAAATAAGTCGAACACCATCCTTTTATACAACACTCGAATCACTTGGGAACTCGATATGGGATAAAGGTCACCTAATCATGTTGGAAGAAACTTGGGAGTTTGAGGTGGGTTTACCATATAAGTGGGATAAAGGTCACCTAACCACTTGTATATGTAAACTCACATGTGTGTATAAGTAGGACGACTTAAATTGGAAACCATGTGAATAGGGTCACCGAAGCATGGTGTACAATGGTGTTGATGGGATTAAACATGCCAACTAAACATAAGATGTTTAAACGATCCCATAAAACTAGAAGTGGCAAAGGGTTGCAATCGTCAAACGTTGACTACCTTGTTAATTTAAATAGTAGGATAAAGGTCACCTAACTACTATTTGAATGTAACGTTGGGTTCTAGATTTTAATCATTAATTGTCTTGGAGACATAAAGGGTATTAACGATTAAAATTAATTATTGATATCGAAAATACTAAAATTGAGCTTTGTCATATTTGTAGATGGCCGCAATCAACAACTCACCTAACATTATTATTCCACCCATTAACAACCTATCACTTAGATCTATTCTTGACAAGCATCGTCTAAACTATAACAACTTTATGGATTGGTATCGAAACTTGAGAATCGTTCTCAAGCAAGAAAAGAAATACTACGTATTAGAGGATCCTATTCCCGATGAACCTAGTGTTGATGATGTCCAAAATCATAACGAT
The DNA here is from genome assembly GCF_021521415.1 of Bidens hawaiensis. Classification (NCBI taxonomy): domain Eukaryota; kingdom Viridiplantae; phylum Streptophyta; class Magnoliopsida; order Asterales; family Asteraceae; genus Bidens; species Bidens hawaiensis. The sequence goes on from NW_027495656.1 coordinate 83,549, forward strand.
TGGGTTAAGCATAATGAGGATTCGGTGCAAGTTGCTTGCCTCATGTTGGGAACTATGATTCCCGAAATTCAAAAGGATTTTGAACTTCATGGGGCATACGACATTATCACCCAACTTAAGGAAATGTTCCTTACACAAGCTAGGGTGGAATGCTTCGAAACGATTCGAGCACTTCATGCATGTCGTATGGAAGAAACCCAATCCGTTTCCTCTTATGTGCTTAAGATGAAAAGCCACATTGATCGTCTCGAGCGCCTTAATTGTCGCGTCTCAAACTAGTTAGCCACGGATTTGATCCTAAATGGGCTAACCAAGAAATTTGAGACTTTTGTTATGAATTATAACATGAATGGTGGGACAAGAGAATTGGTGAGCTTCATGCAATGCTCAAGACGGTCGAGACGGGAATGGGTAAAAAGATTTTACCTGTTCTCACAATCAATGAGGGAGGCAATAGGAAGAGGCATCACCCGGAACCTAAGGCAAAGGTTGCCAAAGGTAAGGGACAAGTCATGGCTAAGTTCAAGGGAAAGGCGAAAGCGGGACCACCCAGACCAAAGGAAAAGAAGCCAAAGGTTTGCGCGGAGGATCCGTGCTTTGGATGTGGGGAGATAGGGCATTGGATGAGGAATTGTCCAACCTCTCTCAAAGAGTTGAAAGCTAAGAGGGATGCGGGGCAAACCTCGGGTACAACTTTCATGATTCATGTTGATCTTAATATTATTTCCTCTAACACATGTGTATTGGATACCGGATGTGGAACTCATATTTGCAATTTGTTGCAGGGGTTCAAAGGAAATGAAGGATTTAAGAAGGGAGATATTAGTCTCTTCATGGGCAACGGAGCAAAGATTGTTGTCGAATCCCGAGGGGACTACATTTTGAAGCTTCCAAATGGTTTGGAAGTTATTTTAAATAATGTTTTGTATGCTCCTAGTTTGACTAGGAATATTATCTCCGTTTCCTTGTTAAGACAATGTGGTTATGATTTTAAGTTTATGGATGATTGTATTTATGTTTTCATGAATGATGTATTTTATTTTAAAGCAATGCCATCTAATGGCATTTATGAATTAGTTCATGATAACACATCTTATGATAACATGTTGTACCAACCAAGCACCAAAAGACTCGAAATGGATTTGAGTAAAACTTATCTTTGGCATTGTTGCCTTGGTCACATAAACAAAGATAGCATACATACACTTCAAAAGAATGGTCTTTTGGAATCAAGTGATGATTCATTTGATAAATGCGAGTCTTGTATGTTAGGAAAGATGACCGAGGACCCCTTTAGTGGAACAAACCAAAGGGCAAAAGACTTATTAGGTATCATACATTCGGATGTATGTAGTCCTTTTAAGGCAATGACAAGGAATGGTGAAAGATACTTCATTACCTTTATTGACGACTATAGTCGTTATGGGTATGTGTACTTGTTAAGACACAAAGATGAAGCTTTTGAAATGTCCAAAATCTTCCAAAATGAAGTACAAAATCAACTCGATAAAACCATCAAAGTACTTCGTTCGGATAGAGGAGGTGAATACCTAAGTGATGCTTTCCAAGATCATCTTAGAAGTTGTGGGATCATCTCACAACTTACTCCACCCGGAACACCACAACACGATGGTGTGTCCGAGAGGAGAAATCGAACTCTATTAGATATGGTTCGATCTATGATGGCTAGAAGCACATTGCCTATATCATTTTGGGGTTTCGCTTTGCTCTCCGCGGCCCGTATTCTAAATATGGCCCCAACCAAGAAAGTGGACAAGACACCTTTTGAAATATGGAATGGAAGGGCTCTATCATTATCATATTTAAAGGTATGGGGTTGTGAGGCTTATGTCAAGAACAACACCCAAAAAAAACTTGAAAATCGGTCCACTAAATGTATCTTTGTAGGATATCCCAAGGACTCCATGGGATATTATTTCTACAACCCAACCGAGCAAAATGTGTTCGTTGCTCGAAAGGCCGAGTTCTTGGAAACTAAGTTCCTTATGGAAGGTACTAGTAGAACGGTGGAACTCGAGGAGGATCGAGAACCACAAGCCGATACACGTTTGGTTGACACTAGCAATCAACAAGAGGTTGTTGAGAATGATGAAATGGTTGATCAAAACACACTAAACGTTCGCAAATCCGGTAGAATTAGACATCCACCCGAAATATATGCATTTTTCATGGATGGATGCTATGTGGTAGATTCGGATGGACCCACCACATACCGTGATGCAATGTCACAATCCGATTGTGACAAATGGCTTGAAGCTATGAACGTAGAGATGCAATCCATGCATGACAACCAAGTATGGGATTTGGTTGTACCACCTCTTAATTCCAAACCGGTTGGAAGTAAGTGGGTTTTCAAGAAGAAAACCGATATGCATGGAAACTTGGATACTTATAAAGCAAGACTTGTAGCAAAAGGTTTCACTCAAACTCAAGGGGTTGACTACGATGAAACTTTTTCTCCCGTAGCAATGCTAAAGTCTATTAGGATATTGTTTGCCATAGCCGCACATTATGACTATAAGATATGGCAAATGGATGTCAAAACCGCTTTTCTAAATGAGCATCTTGAGGAAGATGTCTATATGGTTCAACCCGAAGGTTTTGTCGATCCACAACATCCTAACAAAGTATGCAAGTTAAAGAAATCAATCTATGGATTGAAACAAGCATCTAGAAGTCGGAATCACCGTTTTGATGAAGAAGTTAAGAAATTTGGATTCATCAAAAATGGTGATGAAGCTTGTGTGTATAAGAAAGCTAGTGGGAGCATCATTACCTTCTTAGTATTGTATGTTGATGACATACTACTATTTGGGAATGACATTCCAACCATGGAAGGTGTAAAATCATGGCTTGGAAGTTGTTTTTCCATCAAAGATCTTGGTGAAGCCGCCTATATTTTGGGAATAAAGATCTATAGGGATAGATCAAGGCGGTTGATAGGTTTAAACCAAAGTGCATACATTGACAAAATCCTGAAAAGGTTCAAGATGGAGAACTCTAAGAGAGGTTTGGTACCTATTCAAAGAGGAACGATATTGAGTGCGTCTCAATGTCCAAGCTCAAAGGAAGAGCAAGATAAAATGAATGGGATCCCATACGCATCGGCTATTGGATCCATCATGTATGCAATGGTATGCACTAGACCGGATGTGTCATGCGCTTTAAGCATGACAAGTAGATTCCAACATAATCCGAGAAGTAGCCATTGGATGGCGGTTAAGAGTATATTGAAATACCTTAGAAGGACTAAGGACATGTTTTTAATATACGGTTCGGGTGAGGAGGAATCGTTGTAAAAGGTTACACGGATGCGAGTTTCCAAACCGATCGAGATGATTCTCAATCACAATCGGGATATGTTTTCATTATGAATGGTGGGGCAGTCTCTTGGAAGAGCTCGAAACAAGATGTGGTAGCTTTGTCCACCACAGAATCGGAATACATCGTCGCCTCATTGGCAGCTCAAGAAGCTGCGTGGATTAGGAAATTCATTGCCGACCTAGGGGTGGTCCATACCATTTAGGACCCTCTAGAAATCTTTTGTTACAACGAGGGTGCGATTGCTCAAATCAAGGAACCTCGTGCTCATCAAAAGACGAGGCACATTGAGCGGAGGTTCAACTACATAAGGGATAAAGTTGAGAAAGGAAAGATATGTATTCGCAAAGTTCACACCAATCAAAACATTGCGGATCCACTCACGAAGCTCCTTGAAAGGCCAAAGCATGAAGGTCACACTTGTGCCTTAGGACTTCGATATTCTAGTGATTGGATATGATCTAATTTTGTATTTGGACATCGAAACAATTGTTATTTTCACTCATTCATATGATTATGGTTTATCATTATGACATTTTGAGTTATGTTCCATTTTAGCATGTTTAAATCCATAAATAAGTTAATTATTCTAAATGTCCGTAGTCGCTCATAATTGTGGGAACAAGTATGAAGGTAAGACTATTATGAACTTGGATTGGTAGATATTCATAAGGTATGAATATAAAGCAAAAGGTTGCTGCCAAGGTTTATAGATATTATGGGATATAAGTATTGGACTGACCCGCTCTCAAATGTTACTACATGGAATCTTTGTGATTGATCATAAGTAAATTTGAGTAAAAGGCGAATATCATAGTATCCTCCAACCTGAGATACATATTGGCTTGATATTCACCAAGTATTATGCTTTGACTTAGTTCTTCGTTGCTCTGAAAAATGACAGTACATAAGTCTAAGATCAGGTACAGTACTAAGTGATTGTGAAAGACATATGTAGTCAAAAGGGGATTTGTCCCTCTTATTCGTTGAGAGTAAGATGTCTAAGGCCTGCAAAGTTAAATCAACAGAGAATGATCACTCTGTGTCTCTGGATTTGACATGACATCTGTGGCAAAAAGATAAATGATAGTTTCACCTAAATCATTTCAAGTATGGGACTTGAAGGGGATGATGTTATTGAATGGCACTTCATCATGTGTATTAGGGGTAGTAAACCGTAGTTAGGCGGTATTTGCTACTTGCATCAATCTTCTATGTATCTTGTGCAAGTGGGAGATTGTTGGACTCGGTCTGCCCAAGACACATATTATGATTAATGTGGCTCAATACGTTATGATCCAAGTCAGGTCATGCCCAATAACAAGCTAGACAAACACCGATTATATTTGTTTATATATGATATGATCATAAGTAAATAAATATTGACACTTATGTTATTTGGAAAGGGTTTCTAAATACAATGTACTTGTGAAATGAATAAATCATATGGATGATTTATATTTTGAGAGAGAACATTACATAACGTTATTTAAGATGGTTAAATAACAATATGTAACACTTATCAATTTGCATGTTGCTTGAAAAAATGTTATGTTAGAATTCTATGAAATGAAAATACATAACATAATAAGTTTTACATTTTAAAACTTGTTTAAAAAAAAATAGTAATAAAATTGAAATGGGCATGAGGGTGCCCCGCCCCCCCTCTCTTTCTCTATTCAATTTTATATTATTATTTTCAAATGAGTGGAGACATGCAAATGTTATGGTTGACACTTTGGGTGGTGCCTTTGAATGACCACAACATTTCTCTTTCATTTTTTCATTACACATTTTTGCAAGTAATAAAAAACACTCTCACTCTCTTCCTTTCTCTTCCAATTTTTTGCCAAAGGAGAAGAAGAACAAGGTGGTGTTTTTCAAGTGCTAAAATCCTAGCTAAAGGTGTGTTTTTGGAGCTTGGGGTATACTAGCTTGAGGAACTACCTATTGAAGTTCTTGCCTACTTTTCACCATCTCCTTCATACTTCTTTGGTTTACTTGAAAGGTAGTTTAACATGCATGAACTTATAGTGACATGCATGTGTTTGATAGTATGTATTTCGTATTTGGATCCGGGTTTGGGTTTTGCATGTTTAAAATTGGTTTTATACACTATAAACTAACAAGATTTAAATCTTTTATCCGCTGCGTTTTTCATAAAATTAGAGTTTTATGACTTTGATAATCTTGTTAAAACCCAAAAGTGAGATGTTACATGAAGATATTCTGAAATAACCAGTTCTCCCGAGTTGAGAAGGTTCTCTCGGAAGATGAAGCTGTCACGGATGATGACTGAATGAGCTTAAACCTTTTTATATTGTTGTTATTAAATATAACCACCTTTCATGATTACATTTCATGTCTTGTAGCATTGTCCCTCGTGATCTAATACAACCTTCTTTAATTCTTACATCTTATGTTTGACCATTTTATCATCTAATCTACCGATTCTGCTGCTTGATTAGATAGAACAGAGATAGATTAGATCCTGGCACAATCAAATGTTTGATTATGTACGAGGAGGAGGAAGACGAAGAAGGGTGGTTTTTGTACTTTGAGTTTCATATCCTTATATAAATTTACAAATCAAACAAGTTACATTTTTTTTGTGGAATAAAATCAAATTCCTCTAATTTCCAATTGTTTTCCAACATACCAATTCTTCTGTAAACCAAAACTTCATAACATTTTAAAAACAAAATCCTAGAAAAATCATCCGTTGCTACAAACTTATGCTTTGGTTAACATGCAATCTTTCATGACGACCAGAAAAGGAATTCACTTTTTTAAGTTTATCAAAATATTATAAATGATTCTTTATTTAAATTTAGCATTGTCTAAATCACTTAACTTAATCAATCCTGATTTGGATTTCAGCGGCTCAAGCATCATATTCAAATCTCAATACATTCATCACCAAAATACCTAAAGTTTTCTTCTTAAACAAACAGACAAACTAATCAGTTAAAACATAAAACAAGTCTAAAATAAGCATAACATCAACCCTAAACAAACTCAAATGTAGAACCTACAACACAATACAATACACGCCATTAAATAGGAAACTCCACTTTCACCAAAGACTTCATCATGTCCACCGAATCGTCACCTCCACCGCCACCATTGCCACCAGCAAGCCAATCCTTAGCGCAAACAACTGCCTCCATGGTTTCAGGCCTCAACGAGCACCTATAGCGGTCCATCTCCTTCCTCTCCGTCTCAAAAACCAACTCAGGAGCCACAGTCGAGACAGGAACCGTCAAAATATCACGAGCCATCTTCGACAGTGTTGGGTACTTGACCTTGTTCAGTTTCCACCAGCCCATCACATCAAACTCGTGAACCCGAGGCAGAAGCGACTCCTCCAAATACTGGTCAAGCTCAGACTTTGACTGTTGACTTGTGGTCTCCATGATATACATGTCAAAATCGGTCAAACCAAGCCCCGCAACATCTTCTTGCTTCACATTTCCTTCTAACCCGCCAACATACTCGAGAAACATTTGATGTATCCCTTCATCGACTAAATTAATATAAGTTGCAGCCTCCTCACCGTATATCTTCGTGAAACTAAACTCGACTAGCTTCATTTTAAATCGCGGGTCCATAACGACCGCAATAGCCAAAATCAAACAACAGCTTTTCCAGTAAGTGTCAAAACCCGCTTGCATCGGTTTTGCAATCGTGTTGATAACCGGGTCTTCACCCGTGGCTGCACGGGCCAACTCGAGCTGGATTTTCCACACTTCGTGGAAAAACGTGTTGGTTGTCGGTATAGTTGCTGATGTCAGCAGATTGGCGGTGTCAAAGAGCAGCTTCAAACATGTGCAAAGATTCTCGACCTGCTTCCATTCGTCATCGGTGGGTCCCTTACTGTAATCGGGGTCGGTTGTATCGATGCAAGAAAACACTTCTTTCAGTTCAGATGTGGCTAATAACATCTCGTATGTGGTGTTCCAACGCGTTTGATCATCGAGTGTTAATGTTTTCATGCTCGGGACTTGAAGTTGCTGCTTGAGTTCTAGAAACTTCTCTTCTAGAGAATCTGATGTTTTCACATACTTCACACAGTCTCTGACTTTGTTGACCGTTTCTCGACACACCTTAAACGCCTCGAGCGCGATACCGCTTAATGAACGTGCAAGACAATGAGTAAGCAACGACCGGCCTCCGAGCGTATTCGGATTTTTCTCGGAAAGTAAACTTTTAAGACTATCAATCCCGGCCTCACTCAAATTCTGGTTAATCGTAATCGAGAATAACCGACCCTCCATGTTCCAATCGGATAAACATGAAGAAACCGCGTGGCTAAAAGCCGAATCCGACTCAGGAAATGGTTCCATCACCACGTTTAGCAACTTTCTATGTATTTTCCACTCGTTATCAACGAACTGGCCCGTTACAAAAACATAACCGGTTGTCTGACAGGAGTTCCAAAGATCGAGCGTTAAACAAATCCGACCCGGCATCCCTTCAATCAAACTCTGAACACTCTGTTTCTCTCTTAAATAAGTCGCTATACAATCACCTTGAACTGTGTTGAAATTAACCATACTGAAATTTGGTTGAAGGTTCCGCACAAACGCAATAAAACCCGGGTGTTCGACAATGTGAAGCGGGTAATCGTGGAGAATAATCATATGGGCTATTTCTTGTCGGCACCGATCCGAGTCAAACTGAACATAAGGAACACTCGAGGTTCGGTACCGCCGTTTAGGTGGGTCAGTGGTGGGACCAGCTGATGACTCATGAGCCATCTTTGGTGGCACGCTTAGAGGGGTCATTGGGTCCTGAGTCTGGTTTCTGAGCACGACCGGGCACCCACCTTTGGCGATGTGGCGTTTGAGGTGGCTGGTTCCGGCTACTTTGGAACCCATGCTGTATGCGAATGATTGCTTGCATTGCTTGCAGCAGGCTCGTCTGCAGCCGGGGCTAACTGTTTCAATGGTGAAGTGTTCCCAGACCATTGACTTTTTCTTTCTGCGTTTTGCGGGTGGGGTTTCAACATTGTTTGTTTCGAGATACACGGGCTCCATGTGCATCTCCATGTTAACCAGAGCGTTATTCTCGGTTGGAATCGACTCCATGTGAATAAAGAAGAAAAGGCCTGGTTTACACATAATATATAATAAAAAGATTGAAAATTTGCTTGAACAAGTTGTTGGATTGGTTGAATAAATGCTTGTGATGAACAAGTATATCAAAGATTTGCTAGTAACAATAAAAGATGAAACAAACAAGTATACTAAATAAACTACAAAACCTTAAATTCACATTATTTTTTCACATTTGATGCAGGCTAAGCATAGAAAGAAAGTATCTGTGTAATCATAATTTCACTATAATCATCAACAAATTAATATATATATATTTTTTTTAACTTAATAATTTATGTCAATCAGAAAAGTAAACACAATTTATGTGATAAAAAAGTATGATATTTCATATTCATCTATACATCTTTATATATAATATCTTTAGCGTCCACCTTTTGTCTTTCATTTTTGTGTCTTAAAAATTGCATTTAAATATATATTTTTATAGCACAGAGACATATATGTTACATCAGGGCCACTTGGGCCAAAATTCCAGTCCAACATATAGCTAACAAAAATAGAAAAAAAAAACCTAACTTTTCCTAAAAACAACTTAAGAAAAAACAATTTGAAGATTCAACATCCATGGGCTTAAATGAAAGAAAGAGCTCCACCTGAAAACCAGATCTAGGGTTTCTTCTACATGGGCTTCAAGCCCAGACAACTTAACACATCTTCAACACTTGATAACAAACTCAGATAGATTATTATCAACTAATTAACAAACAAAAAACAAGCTTCAACACTTGAAGACCACCACAAGCAACAGACCCACAACTTAAACTAACAATCAGAGCAAATTATCTGAAAAAACTAAAATCGAAATTAGGGCTAATTAATTGGGGTGGATTGTATACCTGAATAGCAGATGCGGGAGATGTATCAACCACCGGTGTGATTCCGATGAACCGGAGAAATCGCAAGATTCGATGGAGGAGAGAGAAGATTGGGCTTTTGAATTGGACTTTTCAATTGGGGTTTGGATTGGTTTGGTTTGGTTTGGAGAGAAGATAATATTATGAATATGAATTTGGTGACTGGGTGGGATATGGATATTAAAAAAAGAAAAGTAAAGTGAATTGGAGTCAATTAAACTGTATTGGATATGGACTTTGAGATCCACGGACCATGTGATTATTATTGATTGGATGGAGAGAGGTAGATGTGGTGCAGCAGCCCATACACCCAGCCGGCTTGCTTGCTTGCTTGCTTAAAATATTACATAGTACTTGTTTGCTTCTAGGATTAGCTTGTTTTGGACTTTTTTTGTTCAATATGCAAATTATTATTAATATTATACATTAAATTGGCATAATAATAATAATAATATTATTATTATTATTATTATTATTTCGAATACAATTGAGTGTTTCTTTTTTCCTTTTTATGCGGCATAGGCAAATTTGAATTTAATGTCAATTCGAAAGTATATGAAGCTTTTAGCGTGTAGGATGTGCTCGGAAGAAAGTAGAGGTGAGTTTATTTCTTTTTTAACGATGAACACTAGCTATATATTTTGAAAGCTCTTAAAATGTTCCATGTTGTGAGACCTAATTTATGTAGTTTTGCTTTACCCTTAAACCCAGGATTATGACATGAATTAGAGTTGAACCACCGACGTCAAACAGAAGATACCCATAGGTGAAACTAAGGTAATCTTCTGACAATTAGGTGGTGATATGTATTTGAAATTTAAAATAAATCTAAATTAAATGCCTTTTTTATTTCTATTTTTTAATTGATTAAAATGTTTATTTCATTTATATTTAGATATTTTCTTCAAAACAAATTGTTGTTATTGCAACGTTTCTTATTTTGTGATTATAAGTACTGTCCCTTTTTTTCTTTGAAATATAATTAAATTATAAAGGTTGGAATACTTGAAAATTTCTAAAGATGTGGATGAAGACGGTGTACCAACACCATCATGGCTTAGGAATTTCACTCTAATCATCGTCAAAATTGATATTGAAAGTAGGTTTCTAACATAAAAACAAATATGATTTTGAAATTCAATACAACACCAACATCACAATCAAACACCATCATGGCTTAGGAATTTCACTCTAATCATCGTCAAAATTGATATTGAAAGTAGGTTTCTAACATAAAAACAAATATGATTTTGAAATTCAATACAACACCAACATCACAATCAAACATACATTCTACCCTAATCATGTGTTTAAAATCCAAATAAAGGTGTCAACTCCTTCGGATCTAAACAAACCCACATCCTAAATATGTTACGTATCAATTTCGTAATCAATTGCATGATCGATAATGAGAAAAAAGAAGAATATAGAAGAAGACTTTAGTCTCAAATCTCTATCATTTTCATTGACACTCGTGTTTATCTATACTATATATAATACACTACTTGAGGGTAAATTAAGACGCTTGGATTAAGGAAATAACAAATAATGAAACATATAGTACAACTTTAAACAAGAGCAAATGATCATTATAGCATCAAAAACTCACATGTTTTTAATTTGTTTTAAAATAGTTACAATTTCCTCCTCAATTATAATCAACTTTTGTAAATTTAATGTATAGTTATAATTGTTGGCCCGTTAACTAATTCCCAACCCGCTGCAAGTTCGGTAACCGGGTTGGGTTATTTCCTTGATTTACAAGTTTGGTGAATTAAGGGTATTTTAGGGATTACTAATTAATGTGTATTAGAATCCAGGTTTATCTCAAATTTAATGTTTAGATATAGATGATTTTGTGTTTGTATCTAATAGGGAATTTGAGCCTAGCTAGGATTGGTTAGGTTATATAAACCCATGTAATCAAGTTTTTGAGTAAGTTTTCTTGATCAATAGAATTTGGGAGTTATCCAAGTTGTTTGTTCTTGATTTACCGATTCACACCTGTGAATTGGTATCAGAGCCGACATCAAGAAACGAAAGGGATAACACAAGTCGTGGTCTTCAATTGCAAGAAGGATTGATTAGAAGTCGCTAATTGATCTTCAATTGGCAATTGAGAAGGAAAGGGTGGTCACGGCAAAATTCAAAACAATCAGACTGTAATTATTTTGATAAAAGATCCAAGGTCTGGACCTTGAACCATCTACTCTTCTTAAGTACAGAAGGAAACGGAGAAGAGGATCGATGGGGGAACCGATAACCAAGCTAGGGTTACGGTTAAGGAGACCAACACAGCCACGCTTCACTACCCTATGTTGAATCAAACAAATTACACAATATAGGGCATGAAGATGAGGGCAATTTTCAACGTACACGATGTTTGGAATATGATCGAACCCGGGACAAGTGACAATGCCAAGAAAAATAATCTGGCAATTGCACTATTGTTCCAATCGATCCCCGAAGAATTGTTAATGCAAATCGGGAACTTGACTACTGCCAAAGAGATGTGGGAAGCCATTAAAATCCGACATCAAGGGGCAGAACGAGTAAGGGAGGCGCGACTTCAAACACTCAGCTCAGAGCTCGATGGGTTAAAGATGAAAGACTCAAGCTCGATCGATGAGTTCGCAACAAGAATATCTGGTATTGCAGCAAAATCCGCCTCACTCGGGCAAGTTATCGAAGAGTCCAAACTCGTGAAGAAATTCCTCAATGGACTACCAAGACGTCGCTTCATCCACATGGTAGCATCCATTGAGCAAACTGTTGACTTAAAAACAATTACTTTTGATGATATTGTAGGTCGTTTAAAGGCGTTCGAAGAATGGATTAAAGACGAAGACGATCTAACTGAGAATCAAAGTAAATTAATGTTCAATAATTATGACACCGGGGCCAAGAACCGATCCTACGAGTCAAATAGGGGACGCGGTAGAGGCGGGTTAAGGGGCCGAGGACGAGGGAAAGAATCAGGTCATGGTCAGGGTTCAACTAACCCATCTCAAAACCGAACCGATGAGGGTTCGAGCTCGAAACCGAAGAAGGACAGATCACAAGCCAAATGCTTTCGGTGTGACGAATACGGACACTTCGCATCCGCGTGTCCGGAACGAAGGAGGGCCAAGCGGGAGGCTAATATCGCGAAAACCGAGGAACTGGATCCGAACCTATACATGGCACGAGTCGAAGACAGTGTATTCTTGGATGAAAAGAAAGTGATTCCAAGTCAATTTGAATCTGAAACAGCTGACACGTGGTATCTTGACAACGGAGCGTCAAACCACATGACCGGAAATCGGTCGTATTTTTCGGAGTTAAACAAGCGGGTTTCGGGACGAGTAAGATTTGGTGACGACTCATGTGTGGAAATAAGAGGAAAGGGGTCAATCGTGTTCACAAGCAAAACCGGTGAACACCGACTCCTAGACGACGTCTACTACATACCGAGTCTACGGAGTAATATTATTAGCCTCGGACAAGTCACGGAGTATGGATGTGATATCCATATGAGGTCCGACTACCTTCTCCTACACGATAGTGGAGGAAAATTAATTATGAAAGTTCAAAGGACGAAAAACTGGCTTTACAAAATCCAATTGACAGTTGGAACACCGGTTTGCCTACTTTCAAAGCTTGATGACCCGACATGGTTGTGGCACGCCTGTCTCGGTCATCTTAACTTCGAGTCCATGAAGTCTCTTAGCACCAAAGGAATGGTACGTGGTATACCCAATATTTCTCATACTGCTAACATATGCGACTGTTGTTTAGTAGGAAAACAGGCTCAACAACCATACCCGAATCAAGCTTCCTTTCAGGCTATAAAACGCTCGAATTGCTTCACGGTGATTTGTGCGGGCCGATAACACCGAGCACCCCGGCTGGAAATTGCTATATCTTCTTGCTTGTAGACGATTATTCACGATACATGTGTTATTTATTAAAATCAAAGGACCAAGCATTCGGGTTCTTTAAACGTTTCAAGAAGGCGGTCGAAATTGACACGGGTCTCAAGGAAGGAATGCTATGAACTGATCGTGGGGGTGAATTTACATCGATCAAGTTCAATGATTGGTGTGAAAAACAAGCCCTACGAAGACAATTGACAGCCCCGTATTCGCCTCAACAAAATGGAGTTGTTGAAAGGCAAAACCGAACCGTAATCGGTACTATCCGGTGTTTATTAAAATCGATGAAGGTTCCTCAAGAATATTGGGGAGAGGCGGCAATACACAGTGTTTACATCCTGAACCGGGTTCCTACAAAAGCCGTCGATTCGAAAACACCTTATGAAGCGTTGCTCGGGAGAAAGCCGAATATCAATCATCTAAAAGTTTTCGGGTGTGTGGGTTTTGCAATCGAACCTAAAGTTAACCTGAAAAAGTTGGATGATAGGAGCCGACCCATGGTCTATTTTGGGTCAGAACCTGGATCGAAAGCTTACCGAATGTTTGACCCGGTTAAAAAAAAAATTCATGTCTCCAGAAGTGTAACTTTTGATGAGAAAAGGAGCTGGGAATGGTCATTTACAGGTCTGAACTCGACCCAAAAGAGTTTATTATTGAAGTAGGGGCTGATCAACAGGTCGAAACCGAGCGAGTTACATAGGCCCAAAATGGGCAACAGGCCCAGAATGAGCCCAGAACAGCAGAACAGGTTGTTAATTCTGCACATAGCCATGATCAAACGGGCCAAACTCTGCAAAATCAAATAACAACAAACGAGTCAGACCAAGTTGCAAACGAGTCAGATCAAGTTGCTGATAATGAACTAATCACACCTCTCCGGCGATCCGCCCGAACCCATACGATACCACGAAGATTCAAGGACTTCGTAATAAATGATGGGGTTAACCAAGAATAAGAAGATTTTGAAGAAGCTTTAATGTTGCTCGCAGAGGACGAACCGAAGAATTACTCTGAAGCAAAATATAGCAAATACTGGGTAAAGGCAATGGAGGTGGAGTTGGAGTCTATTGAAAAAAACAATACGTGGACTTTAACAGACCTACCTAAAGGCCATAAACCGATCGGGCTCAAGTGGGTTTACAAATTAAAACAAGATGCAGCTGGGAAAATTATTAAACATAAAGTGAGGCTTGTGGCTAAAGGCTACATTCAGCAATACGGTGTCGACTATGACGAAGTATTCGCTACGGTGGCTCGACTCGAAACCGTACGAGTCCTACTCGCCTTAGCCGCACAAGAAAAATGGCAAGTCCACCATCTCGACGTTAAATCAGCGTTTTTACACGGGAACTTGAATGAAGTCGTATTCGTGTCTCAGCCGGAGGGTTACGTAAAGAAAGGAAAAGAAGACAAAGTTTACCGTCTCGCGAAAGCCTTGTACGGACTCCGACAAGCCCCTCGGGCTTGGAATCTCAAGCTTGACGGAACGCTTAAGAAACTCGGGTATGAAAGATGCATTGAAGAACAAGCTGTCTACACGAGACATACCGGTAACGAGATCATAATTATCGGTGTGTATGTGGACGATCTAATCGTAACAGGATCGAACGTGGCTCAAATTAAAAGGTTTAAAGAAGAGATGAAGAACCAATTTGAGATGAGTGATCTTGGTTTGCTAAACTATTATCTTGGGATCGAAGTTTCTCAAGACGAAGACGGAATTCAGGTTAAACAAGAAGCTTATGCATGGAAAATCCTAAAAGAGGCAGAGATGGAAAACTGTAATAAGGCCTATGTTCCGATGGACCCGAACCTGAAGTTATCGAAAGCCTAAGATGAGGATGATGTAGATCCAACAGAGTACCGAAAGCTGGTCGGTTGTCTCCGGTACCTACTCCAAACCCGACCCGATCTGGCGTATTCTGTCGGGGTAGCTAGCCAGTACATGCAAGCTCCTAAGGTGTCCCATGCTAATGTAATCAAACAGATTCTAAGGTACGTGAAAGCAACAACGGGTTATGGAATCAAATATTGTCGGGATAAAGGGGTGTTGAACGGGTATTCGGATAGTAGTCATAACATCGATGAGGATGACGGGCGGAGTACAACAGGTCATGTATTTTATCTTGGGCTTTCACCGATCACATGGTGCTCACAAAAACAAGGTACTGTGGTATTATCATCATGTGAGGCAGAATATATGGCGGCAAGTGCAGCCGCATGTCAAGCCGTGTGGCTTAGAGATTTGGTTAGCGAGGTAATCGGGAAGGAATTACACAAGGTGGTGTTGAGGGTTGATAACACTTCAGCTATAGCCCTCATGAAAAATCCCGTGTTTCATGGCTGAACCAAACATATAAAATCCCGATATCATTTTATTCGAGAATGCGTTGACCGAGAAGAGATTGCTGTTCAACGCATAAGCGGGAAAGAACAACGAGCCGATATCTTAACTAAAGCACTCGGGAAGATCAAGTTCGTGGAGATGCGAAAGCTTCTTGGAGTAGAAGACCTCACTAATTCGAGCCAGGAATTAGGGGGTGATTGTTGGCCCGTTAACTAATTCCCGACCCGCTGCAAGTTCGGTAACCGGGTTGGGTTATTTCCTTGATTTACAAGTTTGGTGAATTAAGGGTATTTTAGGGATTACTAATTAATGTGTATTAGAATCCAGGTTTATCTCAAATTTAATGTTTAGATATAGATGAGTTTGTGTTTGTATCTAATAGGGAATTTGAGCCTAGCTAGGATTGGTTAGGTTATATAAACCCATGTAATCAATTTTTTGAGTAAGTTTTCTTGATCAATAGAATTTAGGAGTTATCCAAGTTGTTTGTTCTTGATTTACCGATATTATAGTTTTTTTTTCAGTTAAAAAAATAACATTTGCGTAAGGGTGTTTACGGTATGTTTCTATGGTTTTCAAGTTAAACCATGAACTAAACTGATAGTAATGATTTTTTTGTCGTCGAAAACCGAAACCGAACCATTGAAAATTGAAAACAATTGGCCAAAAGTTAAAGAATAAAATCAATCGTGAAATCAAACCAATGAACGGTTTAACGGTTTCAAACCAAATAATGAACACCTATAAACTTGTTACGTGATTACCAATGTGACATTCGTCAATTTCGGGTCTTGTTTGTATTCGTTTTTGTATTTGTTTATTATGTAAACCGACCCGATTTGTAAACCGAAGCTTATGTTATAATCAAAATAATGGATTTATGTTACAATATTGTTTCACACTTGTTGGGTCTTGAAAACATCCTATTTTTATTTTTATTTATTTATTTATTATTTATTTATTTTTTTGTTGTTTTGTGTTTTTGTCTTGATCCATTTTGCATGAAAACTCTTGTGTCTCACACCCATATTTGACCACCAACATTGCCCTATATATACACCACATTTCCTCTTCATTTTCCCTTGCTACAACTCCTAAAAAAAACTCTCTCAAACATCAAAGATTCAAGGTTATCTTCTTAAGTGTTCTTGAAGGATTTTGGTCTTTCATCTTAATTAGTTTATGTAGCCTTATTAATACTTGTTTATGGTTGTACAACATATATATAATATGCACCCCTTGTTTACCTTTGGTAGTTACTTCTCTGATTCCGGTCGGTGAGGTTTCGGACCCCATAAGGCAAGGTTTCATGGAGGACTTCGTGTCCTTGATATATATACATCTATATAACTTGTTCATACATATTAATCTTGCTTATTTTAGTTTGTTGGTCATGTTTACAAGTTCCATGGTTATGGGTTTTTAAGAGTCTATGTTTCGGTTTAACCGTAAATAGCTCTAAACCGTAAACCGAACTTTGTTACTAGTTTTGTTTGTTTAAACATACTTAGTGTTAGATCTAAGTTTCTAAAATCATTTTTACAAATTCTATGGTTATGGGTTTGTAGAATCTTACCTCGGTCTTAACTCGAAACACGATCCGAACCGAAAACCGAACTTTTGTTTAAAGACTTTATTGTTAACTTTTGGTATTTTTTTATTTGTACATTATTATACAAGTTATTTAGTGTTTGGACATGTGGAAACCATCTATGAACTTGTTGTAAGATGGAAACCGAACCAAACCGATTCTTGCTCGCTTAAGACACACAAGTGTGTTTTTTTTAGCCATCAAGACTTGTATATTTCTTTAAAAATAGTTACGAATTGATTTTTAAATATTTTCATAAGTACTAGGAAATGTTGGATCCAACTTGAATCTCATAACAAAGTTTGGACCGACAAAACCGAACACTCGCTTAACGTGCGTTGTTAGTTCTAAAACAATGGAACTACACACTTGGTTAAGTCTTATTAAATTTTATTGAGTTATCTCATAACATTCAATATTTTGGAAAGTTGACTTTGGGTTTGACCAATTATCAAGACCCGAACCGACAACCAGAACACTCGATAAAAAAAAACCCGTTTTAGTATCTTTATTCCAAAGGGATTTGCATTCTTGCATTTTACCCACCTTATTACTTAACATAGGTTGAGTAAATATTAAGGTTAGATACTTTAACCCGGTTTCGAACAAACTTACATTGTTAAAGGGTTATTATTATAAATTCTTAAATAGTCACATTTTAAACCTTGAACTTTAATTATTTACATTTCTCAACATTTATTTTGGTTAAAGACCTTCAAGACAACCTTTCTAAATTCAAGACTTCTTTTATTTTTAGGCATTGTGCGTTAAACTTGTCGTTCCGACAAATCTCCAAATTATCATCTTTCAAGTTTACTACTTGAAGGTGAGTACTTCATACCCCATTTTCCATCTTTTATTTTGGGGGTGACATTACGTACTTATTAAACAAAATGCTTTATATTTGAATCTTAAACCACAAATGTAGTTGTATAATTTACCTAAATAATTGCTTGATTTGGTGTTCTATGCTTATATGCCTATGTGTTTATCGCTTTTGGTTGGTGGAACTATAAAATCCTAGACTATTTGGCATCCCCTTATAGCAAGGTGTCGTTAACGTAATGCAATTAACGATAACTATAAAATCCTAGACTATTTGGCATCCCCTTATAGCTAGGTGTCGCTAATGTGTTTAGCGATATCTATTTATCCAAATTACCACTTTTATTTATCGTTTTGTATGCAAGTTTTGTGGCTATCTTTATTATATACTAATATGATTAAACTTATGAATTGCTCACCGACCTTTGTGTTGACAAACTTTATTTTATGAAATGTTGCAGGTTTGCATCTTGGTTGATTTATGATTGTGAAGAAAACGACATCAAAGACCTTATGATATTAGTAAAAATGAACAATATCAATTTGCCATATTTTGTGATATCTTGTTTATGGATAATTGTTATGTGACATTTTCGATGTTGTGAAATGAAATGAGTTTATTAAATAATGTCACTTTAATTAGTGTCATGTGCTTATGGACAATCGTTACACCTCGGCATGTTCCGCCGCCTTTGGTCGGGGTGTGACAGATTGGTATCAGAGCCATGACAATAGGATAGGTGGTTAGACGTAACGACCTAGTATTGTTATGCTTAGGGTCCTATACGTGTGCTCATACGTGTTTACTCTATTTTGATTGTTCATATCGCATATTCTTTATAAACTTGTTTAAAATTCACCAATATCCCAAATGTTCACATACACACACTTTCATAGTATTTCCAAGGTATCCTTACCTTAAAACGCAAAAAGTAGATTTTCATTGTGTTTTATGGATTACAAGATTAACTTGGATCCCGTTGTTTTTAATCCCTTAAAGGTTGCATTTATACCGGGTTCGTAGCCCTCATAGGAAGCGAAACATTATAAAACGACCATTTGACAAAAAGATTCCAAGAATCGAAGGTGATTTACTTACCTGGAATGGTGGGATTATAGTGTTCGTTTTCTAGGCCACAAACCATGTTATACATGTCAATACTTTAAGTAGTCGAATGCGAGCGTTCCGGTCGCCATCCTAATTTTTCGGTGTCAAAACAATAGAACTACGGTGATTCGTGGACTAGTGCTTTGACATGACGTTGTATCCCGATTTATGGTGTTATTATCGTTATTTGAGTCGAAAACATGAAAAAAATTGCGGCGATTTAGACTCCAACGTTGTGTTTTATAAAAAAAAAATTTTTTGAGTTGGAATATCAAATCATGGTGGTTCATGTACGATTTTCCGACTCTATAAACCACAAAATCTCAAATTTTTAAGCTTTAACCCCTCAAAATCTCAAAATCATTTACGATTATTTCCAGTTTGTTGTTTATATACAAAGATTTATATTTTATCTAACACTAACATCTACTCCTCACTAACTATAGGATTCACAATCAAAAATAAAATTTAACTTCACCTTATTCTTATTTTATACACTCTCATATCCATTTCTTTTTTACCTAAAACTTATTCCATTTCTTTATAATCTTTTAGCATGCCTCCACTAAAACCGCGCAAGAGCACCAACCGACGTATGGCTGCTTTTATCATCAAGCAAATGGCCGCTGTGATTCCCGAACTTGTAACTCAAATCCAAGCTACCCAACCTCCTCCACCCGTTGTTGCACCCGTTGAACCCAAACCCGTATCCTACCCACATAAACAATTTACGAGCGCCAACCCAACCGAATTCTGGGGTACGAACTGTGCGACTACCTTGTTGCAATGGTTCGAGTCTATGGAGAATATGTTTAGATATAGCGAGTGCCCCGAAGCGAAAAAGACAAATTTCGCTTCAAGCATGTTTAGAAAAACCACTCTAACATGGTGGGGTAGTGTCATGCATCTCCAAGGGTCGGAAAAGGATATGGCTCTTCCATGGTCCGACCTCAAGGGACTCATGATGAAGAAGTTTTGTCCCAAACACGAACTTCAAAAACTTGAGGAGGAATTTTGGAACCTCAAGCAAGATAGTGGTGATAACGCCGCTTATTCACTCCGTTTCCACGAGTTAAGCATTCTCGTCCCTCATTTGGTTACCCCGGCTGAGTGTGAGCTTGACAAATACATTGGGGGTTTACCTATGCAAATCCGGGACTCAGTCATGAGTAGCAAACCCGTGAATCTTAAGGATTCCATTACTCTAGCCGGTGCGCTATCGGAGAATCATGTGAAAGCGGGTACTCTAACCCTCAAGAAACCAAACGAAAAAGCCAAACTCGAGCCCGCACCACAAGCCAATGTTGAACCCGCACCACAAGCCATTAACTACTCCAACTCTTCCCGTCACAACAATAACAACAACAACAACAACAAGAAACCCAAAACCAACTACCGAAACTATGTCGTTACCCAACCCCAACCTCAACAACAAACCCAAATTCCACCCCAAACCCGAAAACCCTATACCGGTACCGCCCCACTATGCAACATTTGCCAACTCCATCACCCACCAAACATGCCTTGTTGCCATTGTACCATTTGTAACCGACTTGGTCATCTCAACACCACATGTCGATCCGCACAACGAACCCAACCTAACCAACCAAACCAACCAAGAACTTTTCCCCAAAATACTCAACACCGATATGCACCTTACCCACCAAACCAACCTCAACAACCTCGAGCTTGCTATAATTGCGGTGACCCTAACCATTTCCACAACAATTGTCCTCGCCTCATCCTTACTAACCAAACCATGACCGCACCTTACTACCAAACTCAAGCTTACCAAGTTCAAACCTACCAACCTCAACTTTCCCAACACAATGCACCACTCATCCAACCCATCCAAGCAATACAAGCACCACCTCCTCCACCACCGCAAGCACCTCAAGTCAACCAAGGCAATCATGAACGAGCTTTCATGATGAATGTTAATCAAGCTCAAGCGGCAAACGATGTTGTGAACGGTATGTTTTTAGTGAACCAATATTTGGCTTCCATTTTATTTGATACGGGTGCCGATAGAAGTTTCATTTCTTTGAAATTTGAGTCAAAAATTGCCGTGTCTCGAACCAAGCTTTCCCGGTCGTTTTCTGTTGAAGTCGCCAATGGGAACTCCATCACCATAAATTCCGTCGTCTGCGATTGTACTCTCGTTCTTGCTAACCATAAATTCTCCATCGATCTCATCCCGATGCAAATGGGAAGTTTCGATGTCATAGTAGGCATGGATTGGTTATCTTTGCACCGTGCCGAAGTTGTTTGCTTCGATAAATTCATTCGCATTCCGCTTGTTAACGGTAAAATCCTTAAGGTCTTCGGAAAAGCTACTTCGAGAAGGCTTAATCTCATGTCGCGCTCTCAATCGCAAAAATACTTACGCCAAAAGTATGCTCCGCTCCTGGCTCTCTTGGTGACAAAAGACAAAAAGGAAAGGAAAATCCAAGATATTTCTATTGTTCGTGATTTTCTCGATGTCTTTCCCAACGATGTCACCGGTCTTCCACCCGTTCGTCCGATTGAATTTCGAGTCGATCTTGTGCCCGGCGCGATGCCTGTGGCCAAGGCTCCTTACCGTTTAGCCCCGTCAGAAATGCAAGAATTATCGAACCAACTCGAAGAACTTTCCAATAAAGGTTTCATTCGTCCTAGCTCTTCTCCTTGGGGCGCTCCTGTTCTCTTCGTGAAAAAGAAAGATGGTTCGTTTCGTATGTGCATCGATTATAGGGAACTTAACAAACTCACCATTAAAAATCGTTATCCCTTGCCACGAATCGACGACCTATTCGACCAACTTCAAGGCGCAACTTGCTTCTCCAAAATCAATCTTCGATCAGGTTATCATCAATTGCGTGTTCGCGAAGAAGACATTCCAAAAACCGCTTTCCGTACTCGATATGGACATTTCGAATTTTTAGTTATGCTTTTCGGGTTAACAAATGCACCTGCGGTGTTTATGGACCTCATGAACCGCGTTTGCAAACCATTCCTCGATAAATTCGTTATTGTCTTTATTGATGACATTCTCATCTTTTCCAAATCCAAAGCCGAACATGAGCATCATTTGCGTTCCATTCTCGAACTTCTTAGAAACGAACGACTTTATGCCAAGTTCTCCAAATGCGAATTTTGGCTGGAGCAAGTTCAATTTTTGGGACATATCGTAAACAACAAAGGTATTCATGTTGATCCCACTAAAATTGAGGCCGTTAAGGATTGGAAAACTCCAACGACTCCCACGGAAAGTCGATCCTTCCTCGGTTTAGCCGGATATTATCGACGTTTCATTCGAAACTTTTCCAAGATCTCTTTGCCTCTTACCTCCCTCACTCATAAAGGAAAACAATTTGATTGGGGTTCAAAGCAAGAAAAAGCCTTTTGTACTCTCAAGGACATGCTTTGCAATGCTCCCATTTAAACCCTTCCCGATGGAAACGACGATTTCGTGATATTTTGCGATGCCTCTCATCAAGGTCTTGGTTGTGACCTCATGCAACAAGGTCAAGTCATCGCTTACACATCAAGGCAACTTAAGGTCAACGAGAAGAACTACACGACTCATGATCTTGAACTTGGTGCCGTTGTTTTCGCTCTCAAAATCTGGAGACATTACCTTTATGGTATGAAATGTGTGGTTTTTACCGATCATAAAAGCCTTCAACACATTTTTGACCAAAAAGATCTCAATATGAGACAATGACGATGGGCCGAATTACTTAGTGATTACGATTGCGAAATTCGTTACCATCCCGGTAAAGCGAATGTTGTCGCTGACGCCCTAAGTCAAAGGTTAATGTTAAATCCGTTCTGCTTCTAAGCGTTGTCATTCAAACCGATCTTCAAATTCGAATCTTCCAAGCTCAACATACCTCCGTTGATGAAGGTAACATGTATGACGAAATGTCATGTGGAGCCAAACTTCAACTCGAAACCAAACCCGATGGTCTTTTGTACTTTCTCAATCGTTTGTGGGTTCCAAATCGCGATGACCTTCGTACTTGTATACTCGACGAAGCTCACAATTCGCGGTATTCCGTTCATCCCGGTGCGGATAAGATGTATTTCGATCTTCGTGCTACCTTTTGGTGGTTGGGTATGAAAAAGGACGTAGCGTTATTCGTATCTAAATGTCTTACTTGCTCAAAAGTTAAAGCCGAACATCAAAGACCTTTTGGTCTACTCGAGCAACCAGCGATTCCCGTTTGGAAATGGGAAGACATTGCTATGGACTTTATCACTAAATTACTCAACACCCAAAAGGGCAACGATAGCATTTGGGTGATCATCGATCGTTTGACCAAATCTGCTCATTTCATTCCGATCCGCGAGAAGTATTCTGTCGAGCAGCTTGCTCAAATCTATGTTAGAGAAATCGTGTGCCGACACGGTTTACCATTGACTATTATCTCTGACCGTGATGCTCGTTATACCTCTCATTTTTGGTGTTCACTTCAAAAAGTTTTGGGAACACGTCTCGATCTTAGCACCGCTTATCATCCTCAAACGAACGGTCAATCCGAACGTACAATACAAACTCTCGAGGATATGCTACGAGCATGTGTTCTTGATTTCGGTGGGAATTGGGATTCCCACATTCCGTTCATTGAGTTTTCTTATAACAATAGCTACCATTCGAGCATTGAGATGGCTCCTTTCGAAGCTCTTTACGGTCGTAAATGTCGTTCTCCGATAAGTTGGAACGAAGTTGGTGAAGCTCAAATCACGGGACCCGAAATGGTTCAAGAAGCCACCGACGTTATTGATCGAATCCGTAAGAACCTCCTAGCCGCTAGAAGTCGTCAAAAGAGTTACGCCGACAAACGGCGAAAACCGATCGAATTTAATGTTGGCGATCTTGTCCTTCTAAAAGTATCTCCTTGGAAGGGGGTAGCCCGTTTCGAAAAGAAGGGTAAACTAGCTCCTCGTTTCGTTGGTCCTTTTAAAATCCTTGAGCGTGTTGGAAAAGTAGCTTATCGACTCGAGCTACCGGAAGAACTTACCGGTGTCCATCTGACATTTCATGTTTCAAATCTTAAAAAGTGCTTAGCCGAGGGTAATCACCATATACCTCTCGACGAAGTACATGTCGATGAGTCGATGGTCTTGGTTGAACGACCCGTTGAGATCATGGACCGCAACGAGAAGAGAACCAAGCGTAGCCGTATTCGGTTAGTCAAAGTTCGATGGGAATCACGGCGCGGCGAGGAATTCACTTGGGAGCGAGAAAACAAAATGAAAGAGAAGTATCCACATTTGTTCGCAGCATCGTCTTCGTCTTAATTTCGGGACGAAATTTCCTAAAGTAGGGGATACTGTGACATTCGTCAATTTCGGGTCTTGTTTGTATTCGTTTTTGTATTTGTTTATTATGTAAACCGACCCGATTTGTAAACCGAAGCTTATGTTATAATCAAAATAATGGATTTATGTTACAATATTGTTTCACACTTGTTGGGTCTTGAAAACATCCTATTTTTATTTTTATTTATTTATTTATTTATTATTTATTTTTTTGTTGTTTTGTGTTTTTGTCTTGATCCATTTTGCATGAAAACTCTTGTGTCTCACACCCATATTTGACCACCAACATTGCCCTATATATACACCACCTTTCCTCTTCATTTTCCCTTGCTACAACTCCTAAAAAAAAAACTCTCTCAAACATCAAAGATTCAAGGTTATCTTCTTAAGTGTTCTTGAAGGATTTTGGTCTTTCATTTTAATTAGTTTATGTAGCCTTATTAATACTTGTTTATGGTTGTGCAACATATATATAATATACACACCTTGTTTACCTTTGGTAGTTACTTCTCCGATTCCGGTCGGTGAGGTTTCAGACCCCATAAGGCAAGGTTTCATGGAGGACTTCGTGTCCTTGATATATATACATCTATATAACTTGTTCATACATATTAATCTTGCTTATTTTAGTTTGTTGGTCATGTTTACAAGTTCCATGGTTATGGGTTTTTAAGAGTCTATGCTTCGGTTTAACCGTAAATAGCTCTAAACCGTAAACCGAACTTTGTTACTAGTTTTGTTTGTTTAAACATACTTAGTGTTAGATCTAAGTTTCTAAAATCATTTTTACAAATTCTATGGTTATGGGTTTGTAGAATCTTACCTCGGTCTTAACTCGAAACACGATCCGAACCGAAAACCGAACTTTTGTTTAAAGACTTTATTGTTAACTTTTGGTATTTTTTTATTTGTACATTATTATACAAGTTATTTAGTGTTTGGACATGTGGAAACCATCTATGAACTTGTTGTAAGATGGAAACCGAACCAAACCGATTCTTGCTCGCTTAAGACACACAAGTGTGTTTTTTTTAGCCATCAAGACTTGTATATTTCTTTAAAAATAGTTACCAATTGATTTTTAAATATTTTCTTAAGTACTTGGAAATGTTGGATCCAACTTGAATCTCATAACAAAGTTTGGACCGACAAAACCGAACACTCGCTTAACGTGCGTTGTTAGTTCTAAAACAATGGAACTACACACTTGGTTAAGTCTTATTAAATTTTATTGAGTTATCTCATAACATTCAATATTTTGGAAAGTTGACTTTGGGTTTGACCAATTATCAAGACCCGAACCGACAACCAGAACACTCGATAAAAAAAACCCGTTTTAGTATCTTTATTCCAAAGGGATTTGCATTCTTGCATTTTACCCACCTTATTACTTAACATAGGTTGAGTAAATATTAAGGTTAGATACTTTAACCCGGTTTCGAACAAACTTACATTGTTAAAGGGTTATTATTATAAATTCTTAAATAGTCACATTTTAAACCTTGAACTTTAATTATTTACATTTCTCAACATTTATTTTGGTTAAAGACCTTCAAGACAACCTTTCTAAATTCAAGACTTCTTTTATTTTTAGGCATTGTGCGTTAAACTTGTCGTTCCGACAAATCTCCAAATTATCATCTTTCAAGTTTACTACTTGAAGGTGAGTACTTCATACCCCATTTTCCATCTTTTATTTTGGGGGTGACATTACGTACTTATTCAACAAAATGCTTTATATTTGAATCTTAAACCACAAATGTAGTTGTATAATTTACCTAAATAATTGCTTGATTTGGTGTTCTATGCTTATATGCCTATGTGTTTATCGCTTTTGGTTGGTGGAACTATAAAATCCTAGACTATTTGGCATCCCCTTATAGCAAGGTGTCGTTAACGTAATGCAATTAACGATAACTATAAAATCCTAGACTATTTGGCATCCCCTTATAGCTAGGTGTCGCTAATGTGTTTAGCGATATCTATTTATCCAAATTACCACTTTTATTTATCGTTTCGTATGCAAGTTTTGTGGCTATCTTTATTATATACTAATATGATTAAACTTATGAATTGCTCACCGACCTTTGTGTTGACAAACTTTATTTTATGAAATGTTGCAGGTTTGCATCTTGGTTGATTTATGATTGTGAAGAAAACGACATCAAAGACCTTATGATATTAGTAAAAATGAACAATATCAATTTGCCATATTTTGTGATATCTTGTTTATGGATAATTGTTATGTGACATTTTCGATGTTGTGAAATGAAATGAGTTTATTAAATACTGTCACTTTAATTAGTGTCATGTGCTTATGGACAATCGTTACATCTCGGCATGTTCCGCCGCCTTTGGTCGGGGTGTGACAACCAAGTCTATGTTTCCCGCTAAATCGCGCGGGCACCCGCCTGCGTATATTAACATACTACAATTGTAACCCTAAACTATAGAAATTTACACTTTAGTCTCTCTACTTTTTAATACCTAACAAAATCATTTATGATTTATCTAAAAACGGCCTACGACATTGGTATTCTTCAACAAGCATAAAGTTAGGTTACGATCAAGAATTAGGTCAAGAGGGTATTTATAAACTAATGAAGCATAAAGTGGATGACTCGTACTCTCTATGAGGAAAGACACTTGTTACGAGTGTCATTCACTTTGTGCATATAAAAAATCTCAAAATTTCACTATATTGTATTTTGAAGGTCATAATTCTATTATTAGTAAAAGAAAATTTTGTGTGTAAAGCATTTTAGAACTTGTGAAAGGTTGGATAAATACGTAAAGTTGTGTAACTAGTTATGTTGTGTGTAATAGATGATTATACGATCTTTGGTTTTTATGTAGCATGTCGTCACGGAGTTATATTTAGACTTACATACGACCTTTAAATCGTTGGGTTCGTAGTGTTTAGCAGCGAAAGTCTTGAATGGAAGTATTGGTTCGTGTGAACACATGAATTGGTTATTCTATGTCGACAAGAGAATGGTGCTTGTAATACTTGAACACAAGTGTAAGACATGGGTCACTTTTTATTTAACAATAAAATAATAAAATAAACGCTAACAATACTCTCGTTAGTAATGGGAAATATTTTAGTATACTAACGTGTACAAAATTGAATAAAATGAATATAAAATACAAATCTTCATATTCCAAAATTGATTCGAACCAATGTCTTTAGCGGGCACTTCAACTAGTCTTCATTTAATATCTTCATTTTGTGTCTTCATCACATTTGGTCTTAGGCTAAGCTCCATGACTATAACAATAAACAAACACAAGTTGACGGATGTGGCTGAGGATTCGTTTTACATACGGGTCACTTAGAATAAATTTCGGTCTCTACTAAAGAGCCCGTCCGTCTCCCAAGGTAAAACAATTGAAATAGGTGTACTGTCAGGGAATGCTATCGCCCGAGGTTACCCCGGATTATTTAGTGTTAGAACTTGAAAATATGAAAATAAATTTTAGAGAGTGCTCATCTCTAATGTTTCTTGAAAACAAAAATATATACTATGGTTTCTCTTTTA
Organism: Bidens hawaiensis; assembly: GCF_021521415.1. Classification (NCBI taxonomy): domain Eukaryota; kingdom Viridiplantae; phylum Streptophyta; class Magnoliopsida; order Asterales; family Asteraceae; genus Bidens; species Bidens hawaiensis. Next base: position 111,499 of record NW_027495656.1, read on the forward strand.
TAATTATCTTTTTAGTTTCAAGACTTCTCTTTTTTCCTTAAGGCACATAAACCTTTTATTAATTTGTACAAGAAACGTGGATGGGTGAAAGGTCTCACTTAATTTGGGACATAACTCTAATTAAACTCATTAGGTGGCATAAATGAAACTCTAGTCAAGAGTTTATTTTTAATTCACCATATTAAGAGTTTCAATAATAAATCATTAAATAAAATAGCCATTCATCACAAATAAATTTTCAATAATCCCCCACATGAATGGAGATTGATCAAAACACACACAAGATATTCAATGGAACCTCAACAATTAAGTATTGCATGATAGGTAGGTGCAAGCTTTGAACATTCTTTTGTGAAGTATACTTAGTCTAATGGTGGTTAGTAGATGCAATGCCCTTGAACAACCCCCCCCCCCCCACCCCATTTGTGTAGACAACAATACACTTGACACAATATTCTCCCTAGCCGAGCACTTCCCCTCATTTTCGTGTCCATTATGGTCCTAGAACATTAGCCTGGTTCTGTAACAGCTCTAGGAATTATGCACCCCACAATTTCATTAGAAGAGACCTCACTTCTCTTTCACATAGGTGATTATCTATAAATCATTAAAAGCATTAACATTATGATGATTTACACAAATCATTAACCATACATTATTTATTTTTAGAAATATGTCTACAAATAGTCTTGGTTTAGACATATGTCTAAGTGCCATAACCTTACCAACTTAGTATAATATTACACTTTTGCAATAGTTTATTTTATACTTTATTTACTATTCTACCTTTATGTTGGTTGTTTTGGAGCGGGGGGTCCCTTGGAAGCAGCCTCTCTATTTCCTAAGGATAGAGGTAAGGCCTGCCTACATTCCACCCTCCCCAGACCCTACTAATAGTGTTGCTATGTGTGGGATTTACTAGGTATGATTGTTGTTTGTATTAACCATACATTATGCTTAGCTTCACAACATGTCACTGTTGTTATTGGAATAGACTACAAAGTAATTAAACTCCATTTAAAATTTAGGAGGATATATACATATATATATAACATATATATTAGCTTATAGGTCAACTTATATATATGCTTTGCCTTCATAGTGACCACCTTTAGATATATAATTAGGTTGTCCTATCAAACTTAGATCTTGGGATCTCTAGTCAACTAAGTTATGTTTTCCTTCATATATCCTTTTTCTTAGGCATTAGTCTCGTTCCACAATGCCATCTTTCATCAACTCTCGGGTTGTTGGATCCAAAATTATTATCTATGACTTTGTCTAGTCAATACTAGATAATTACAATTAAGATGAGTTGTTATAACGTGTTCTTAACTTGTAAGTTAATATTGCCTATTGTTATTTTCTAATACTATAACCTCGAGTCTCACATTGAATCTTGTTATAACATTTGTCTTCTGAAAATCACAATTCTCTCAAGGCAAACACGTCTCTGTTATGCCTCTAGTATGTCATATTAGACATCTAACAAAAAATTGATTTTAACCAATTGACGTTCGAGTCTAACCAATTAATTAGATAGGTATGACCATTGTGTACTCCGCGAGGTCACATGTTTGCAATGTTAGATATGATTACAATAATTCTTATTGCTAAACCTTCCAAGTTCAAATGCAAGACACCCACATACTTAAGTGTTATTAGATAACATTATCCACCTTCCAAGTATGGTAAAGAAAGGTTTTTTCTTGCTACACAAGTCTGAGAAATCAACTCAATTATTATTTCTGCATACCCTAAAAAGATTGTTTCTTAAATGGCTCCCCCCAACCCACGACCTCATTTCTTATATTTTGACATAGTTTGCTTAATTTTACTTATGACACATTGACACTCATGATTTGAACAATACCACATCTTTGTATCTGTGAGTTTATAGATTCAAACTCATGGAGCAACACATGCCTTTGTGTAAGCGTTCACCACTTGCTAGCATTTAAGCTAAACTTGTCATAAGGTTGCTATCAAACCATCACAAATCTAGAAGGATTATAAATCATCTAGAGTATACCTAGAAAGTTGAGGTCTTCTTAAGATCCTTGTCACACCCCAACCTAACGGCAGAACATGCTGGGGCGCAACAATTTTTGTATCATAGCTCAAAAGACACTAAATAATTATAGTGACAATAACTAATTAATTTATTAATATCAAATTACTCAAGTATTCATAAAATCCTAAATAAACCAAGCATTATATCAAACTCAAACTAGTAGATGTTCTTTGTTTTTAAATCCTAAGGTCCAACTAAGCTTCAAACTTTACTTCAATAATCCCATGTAACAACCTGCAATATGTGTATAAATAGATATATTTGTCAACATAATGTTTAGCAAGTGATCACAATTTGAAATATATACAAAATACTAAATCAACAATTCCTTGAGATAATGTGTATTACTTCAACTAGCATAACAATTAAATAAAAGTTGTATTTGCACCCGAATCACATAGATATCGAGCTATTTTGATGGCATATGATCATACTATGAAGATGAGGAATAGATACCAATCAACCATAAACCTGTAAACACATAGTCAAATAGCATTTACAATTAATCAAGCAATATCACAATATGCAAATAATGGAATTAAGTTTATAATGTACTTGAGTAAATAAATAAACTTGAGCTTCCTGTACGCATAATGCCCCCAAAACAAAAAAAAAAAAAGAAAAATGGGAGTCTGATTACTCACCTTGATTGGTGAAGGAAAAGATCGAGTCTTTGGTTAAGCTTGGTTGAGTCCTAACAAGAAATCCCTAAATCCAGGTATTTAAGGCTTCTTTAGAACGTGTTTGATAAATAAAAGTCAAAGAATCATATATATATATATATATATATATATATATATATATATGATCAGGATAATGTCAGAACTTTTTGACAATTGAGAACTATGAGAACCATTTTGGATCACAAAAAACCAAAAATAAAAAAAATCATAAAACAAAAAAAACAAAAATTAAAAAGTAAAAAAACCAAAATTCTTATTTATCATCCCGGTTTCAAAAAAAAAACCGAAAAAAAAATTTATCAGTTTAGCTAAATTATACATATATGTATAATATGTACATATTTGTACACATGTGTTTTTTTATACACATATGTATAATTTAAGGTAAATGATAATGTACATATGTGTACATTACGTAAACTAGAGATTAAATGAAAGTATACATATGTTTATAGATATAGTATGAATTAAAAATAAACGAAAAAAAATTGTCGGTTTAACTAAATTATACATATATGTATAATATGTACACATATGTTTTTTTTATACACATATATATAATTTAAGGTAAATGATAATGTACATATGCGTATATTATGTAAACTAGAGATTAAATTAAAGTATACATATGTGTATAGGTATAATAGGAATAAAAAAAATCGGTTTTTATTAATGAAATTGGAATGATATATAAGATTTTGGTTTTTTTTACTTTTTTAAAATTTTTATTTTTTTTGTTTTATAATTTTTTTAATTATTTTTTTAGAGATCCTTACCATAATATATATATATATATATATATATATATATATATAAAGAGAGGATGAAGAGAAATCTCACCTTTAGAGAGAAAACTTAAAAACTCCTAAAGAATTATTTTTAATTAAAAACAAAAAAATATTTTCAAAATTCTGTTTTAGCCATTATTCTTATATTTTCTTATATTTCACTCGAAAAATATAAAAAAAAAAAAAAAAACCCGCTGTAATGCATATACGTATTATTGTGTGATGCCGTTGTATTACACATGTGTATTACTATGTATTTTTGAGTTTAGTAGTGTTTTATTGCATATATTCAATATTTGTGTATTGTATATGTGTAGTAGTGTTGTATTATATGGAAAAAAAATAATAATAAAATAAAAGTCGATGTGGTGCACATGTGCGTTAATGTTGTATTACACATACGTACTAATGTATATTCGATGTGTGTATTAGTCTTATATTGCATATATACAATAGTGTGTATCAAATATGTGTAATAGTGTTGTATTCTATGCAATACAAACACTTTTGCATATATGTAATGCACACTATTACACATACGATTCATTATTTCAACGGGTCTCTCGATAGCATGCATAGATTCATCAATTTGTACTTCGTCGAGGGGTATGTGGAGAGTCCTCTCGGCTAAGCACTTCTTGAGGTTGGAAACATGAAAGGTCAGATGACAGTGGAGAGCTCTTGAGGAACATCGAGTCGATACGCAACTCTACCAACCCTTTCAACAATCTTGAACGGACCAACGAATCGAGGAGATAATTTGCTTCTCTTACCAAAACGAACTACCCCCTTTCCATGTGATACCTTTAGGAGAACTAGATCACCAACATTGAACTCGAGAAGTTTACGGTGCTTATTGGTGTAGCTCTTTTGATGGCTACGAGTGCCAAGATGGTTTTAACAAATGAGAGCTATGTGATCGAATGTTTCTTGACTAAGATCGATGCCGATGATTTTTGATTCACCAATCTCGTTCCAACAGATCAGGGAACAAAATTTGCGGCCATAGAGAGCTTCAAAGAGTGACATGCCAATACTAGTGTGAAAACTATTATTGCAGGAAAACTCTACAAGTGGTATGTGAGTATCCCAATTTCCACAAAAGTCAACACACATGACCGGAGCATATCCTCAAGTGTTTGAATCGTTCACTCGGATTGACCATCGGTTTGCCTTTAGTTAAAATTATTTCAAATCATGTATTTTTAGCACCTAATAGCATTATGATGCATACCTAATAGTTTACTTTTCGAAAAACTGCAGGCCCAAAGTTGAAGCCAAAACAATAGACACTAACACAAAGTGGCATCTATTTTTATTTGTCTCTTGCAACAAATTATTACCAAATGTGAACTGTCATCTTAAGACAAATGCAAAGCTGCATATAATGGCAGCATATGACCAACTATAAGCTGTGAGGCAGTGTCTGTTATTTTTAGTCGACCTCGCTATTCGTATAATATACAAAGATCCGGTGCAACGCCCCGGTCCAGTAGTTATTGTAAATGTAATTCGATAGTTTAGTATTAGAATTTCATATAGTTACGACACTAGGCTGAGTAGTTGATCGAATGGTTACCCCGCCGCAAAGTGCGGGTTCAAAAACTAGTTAGAAGATAAACACAAGGATTTGTTTCAGATTCAGAACAAATCAGGAGAGAAGATTACGTGAGACTTTTCAAAATTGCACATTTTGAAAAAGTAGCAACAAAACACAGATTTAGATTATTAAACAAGTCACTGACCAACCCGTTGAGTTTTGGAATGGTGTTGCTACGGTTAATGGATAATTGGATACTATGAATCAGAGAGATTTAAGCATTGACTTGTAACAATGCATGGACCTGTGCCAACTAGAAGGGATAATTCAAAAAATATCCTCTCATGTGTAAATAATAATAATAACAGGTGACACATATACAGAGTTTGGTTGACCCTACGGTTGGTTAATTAGTGGATTCAGAGTCAGAAATTAACTTTATTTCATTGTTTTTAATTAACTAATTAAATTTAACAATAAATAAAAAATGTAATTTTTTTTATTTATAGATGCTATTATAAAACCGATAAAGACAAGAAAAGAACACATTGAGAACAGGGCCTGTTTAACGTCTTCGAAAACCTAAAACTAACTAAAATTTTGAGGTCTTTTTCTCTTCTTTCTTTATACATATAAGGTTAGAGAGTAATGAGTATACAAGAATTATAGAATTTTAATGATATGTAGTGATAATGGATATGAAACAATCCTCTTTAGCTTATGGAACATCAATGAGTTACTAATTCTAAAAAAACTATATTACAAAATCTCATAACGTAGTTTCTATTTAAAATTGAGGCTTTATAAAAGTAAAGGCCTAAAACTATGGCCTCATTTAACTTGCCTAAAAGACGACTCTAATTGAGAAGAAAGAAGTTTCAACTTGAGTAACCGTTTATAATTCATTAGCACAGTTGATTGGTCATTTTTTTAAGATCATTAATAATTAATTTAAAATAGTTATTTTTGAATTATGATTTTTGAGGTTTTAAGTCTACATGTAAAAACTATCAAGGGCGGATGTTAAGTTGGGTGGGGAGGGGTTGTGACCCCCCCCCCCCTCCTGGTTTTTCGGATCAGTAGTTAGGGCCGGTCCAACAAGCTTAGTAGCTAGAGCTTTAGACCTGTAAATTTTTTGAGGCCTCATTTTAAACCCAAAAAAAAAAGAATTATTAGATATATAATATATATTATAGTTACTTTAACTTCTGGTATTTCTTCGTTGTAGTGTGATGGTTAGAGTTCAGCGCTATAATCATAAGGGCACACGATCGAATCCTGGTAGCTCTGCATTTTTTTTCTTTTTAGGCCCAAAAATGTGTCTAACTTCATTACTTCTCCCCTTTCAATACCACTTCATGACTCATTTATTTTATTTCTTTCCCCTTTTTCTCAATGCCCTACGCCCCTACTCATGCATTTTCTTTTTCTTTTTCTTTTTCTTTTTCTTTTTTAATTCTCTGTGTACATTTCTTGCTAGCATAGTAGCATTTTTATTGTAAAGGAATATTTTTTTATTACTTACACGATTGGGTGCTAAAACATAATTGTAAGAAAGTTGTTCTTACTAAACATAGTTAACTTGAAATTTCTTTTATAAGCATTAAGCAAATTACTTAAATGTTGAAGTTGGCCTAAAGAGATGTGATTAGATTGTGTATTATAGTTAATGGATCACATTTTGTAAATGTGTTAAATACATTGAATAATTTCAAAATTGTTAATCGAATAAAGATAACGTAAAAGGCTTCTGATTTTTTATTTTCTTTTAAGCCTCATAAATGTTTGGGCCGCCACTGTCAGTAGTATACTAGATAGAGCTGCCTAACAGTCCATTGAAGGAAAGAAGCTATTTTATGTTAATATTTTAACTGAATGAGCACCAGACGAGGTGAGAAGAGTGAAAACATAAAGATGGAGACTCATTTTTTCTTAGCTTGGTTTGAAGAAGATGAAGAAATATAGAATAAAATTGAGTATTTGTTGAGTGTTTCGACTCTTAATACTTTTGGCAGAGAATAGTCATTTGGGCTTGCAGGTAACTATTCCTATATTTATATATAAATTACTAATATATATAAAATAGAACTTTGGTGCAGCAAATGCCCTATTAGTTCGTAATTTTTATTTTGTTTTATTTAAGTTAGTTATCATAACGAAAGTAAGGGAAACCGACTAAATGTCAAAAAAAAATTTTGTTTTAGTTCTGGTATCAGAACGAAGCTAGTGGAAACCAACCAACTTCGAGTAGACTTGCCTCTTCAAAGCCTATGACTAACAACGCCTGGGTTTTACCAACACGCAAGTTTACCGTCCGACACCCCCTGGCCATCAACTCACTTTCATATTTATTTATTTTTTCACTTTTTAGCTCCAGTACCGTAACAAGCGTAATCAAAACCGATCGAAATCGTGTCGAATTACTGCCACAATAACCGAGACCGACAACGCTTGTATTTTCCACCGCCCGGGTTTGCCGACTAAATAAACATCGTTTTAAATATTTTGTTTTTTTATATGTTAATATTTTTATAAGTTAAAGTAACGAATTAATTTTTTGGGCTTTAACGCTCAAACTTTACCAACATGTCTATACCCTAAGAACATAACTGATTCTAACCGAATTCGCGTCGACTCATTATCATAACGCTCGGGTTTTACTAACACTTGAGTTTCAATGCAAGAAATTTGTCAGTTGCCCCGGCGCATTGCGCCGGATAGAAAAACTAGTTTTTATTATTTGTTATTTACTTATTTTTTTATATTAAAGTTCATATTGTAATTGGTTTATAATGCAATTGTTCATTTTTGTTTCCTATAAAATTACATTAAAATATATTATTTTATTTCATTACTGTTTTGTTTGCCTTACCAACCACATACATTCCATTTATGAGGAAGGGAATATTAATTATGGAACTTATTGAATTTATTTCGCCCCCAGTTTAGATGTTCAGGTTTCACCAATGAAAACTACGTATGTGTCTTGCAATTTGCAGCTCCAATCTAGACTACATTATATCACAACTCAAACTAGATAACAGTAAGAAATATTCACAAGTGATAACCCAAATATAATGTTCATGGTACGACCTTCATGGCTTGTCACGAGGCGAGGCGCCTCTTGTAGCACCCCCTTCACCTCTCGCAGCTCCTCACCTAGCCTCCGCACCTCTGCCTCCAACGACGCAATTCTCACATCGTGTGTAGGCTCCTCCACAGAAGACTCGTGAGCCATCTCTGACACCGGCTCCCGCTGCTGGTTTCTAACCATAGGGCAACCGTCTTTAGCAATATGGCGTTTGAGGTGGCTGGTTCCAGCCACTTTGGAACCCATGCTGTATGCAAATGATTGCTTGCATTGCTTACAGCAAGCTCTTTTACAGCCCGGGCTAACCGTTTCAATAGTGAAGTGCTCCCAAACCATTGACTTTTTCTTTCTACGTTTGGCAGGTGGAGTTTCAACATTGTCTGTTTGGACAACTAGATCATCCGGCTCAATGGGCGTCTCATAAATCACCAGAGCATTATTCTCATTGGGAACACTAGGGAGGTCGGTGGTGGGAGCAGCAGAAGCCTCGTGAGCCATCTTAATAAGTGGAGTTGGCGAGTCTTAGTCCTGGTTTCTAAGCAAAATTGAACAGCCACCTTTAGCAATATGCCGTTTGAAGTGGCTGGTTCTGACAACTTTGTAACCGCTTATGTATGCAAACGATTTCTTGCACTGCTTACAGCAAGCTCTTTTACACCCTGGGCCAACAGTTTCAATAGTGAAATGCTCCCAAATCTTTGAGGTTTTCTTACTACATTTGTTGGCTGGGGTGTTAAGTTTTTTTGTTCGGACACTCGCATTTCTTTTTGTCCGGGTTCGGATACCCGGCTCAGTGTGCAGCTCCATATTCTCGGTGGGAATAGCAGGTGGGTTGGTGGTGGGACCAACAGAAGACTCGTGGCACTGATTAGAGTCGGTGGGTCCTGTTTCTGGTTTCTAACCCCAACGGTGCAGCCATCATTAGCAATATGGCGTTTGAGGTGGCTGGTCCCAACACGTTTATAACCGCTGATGTATGCATATGATTTATTGCATTGATTGCAACGAGCTCTTGTACATCCCGACCTAACAGTTTCAAGTGTGAAGTGTTCCCAAACCATTGACTTTTGCTTGCTACATTTGACGGACAGGGTTTCAACATTGTTTGTTTGGATACCTAGATCAACCGGCTCAATGTGCATCTCCATACAAACCCGAGCATTATTCTCGGTGGGAACACTAGGTGAGTCGGTGGTGGGACCAACAGAAGACCCGTGGGCACTAAGTGGAGTCGGTTGGTCCTGTTTCTGGTTTCTAACCACAAAGGTGCAGTCTTCTTTAGCAATATGGCGTTTGAGGTGGCTGGTTCCAACACATTTACAACCGTTGATGTATGCATATAATTTCTTGCATTTCTTGCAACGGGCTCTTTTAATTCCTGACCTAACAGTTTCAACAGTGAAGTGTTCCCAAACCATTGACTTTTTCTTGGTAGGTTTGACGGATGGGGTTTCCGCATTGTTTGTTTCGACACCTAGATCAGCCGGCTCAATGAGCATCTCCGTACAAACCCGAGCATTATTCTCAGTTGGAACACTAGGTGCGTCGGTGGCAGGACCGGCAGATGACTCGTGGGAGATCTTTGCCGGGGCAGTGAGTGGAGTTAGTGACTCCTGGCTCTGGTTTCCAACCACAACAGGGCAACCGCCATTAGCAACATGTTGTTTGAAGTGGCTGGTTCCAACAACTTTGTAACCGGTGACGTATGTATATGATTTCTTGCATTGCTTACAGCAAGCTCTTTTACACCCCGGTCTAACAGTTTCAATAGTAAAATGTTCCCAAAGCATTGAGTTTGAGTTTGAGTTTGAGTTTGAGTTTGAGTTTTTCTGTCTACTTTCGGCAGGTGGGGTGTCAACATTGTTTGTTTGTATACCCGGCTCAACATGCATCTCCATATTAACCAGATTATTATTCTCTGTAGGAATAGAATGCATCGGTTCACATAACTTAAAGAAACGTGGATCGGCTCACTGGTAGACGATCAACTTTCCTCGGGTATGAGTGTGCTATATCACCGATGGTTTTCCGGAGTATGAGTTCTTCCACCTACAAAACGAGCAGCACCGTGAACTTACCCCTCAGAAAGGGACAGAGGGATCCTCTTTGGGGTAACCCTCCGGTGTGAGAATAAGAGATTGTAGGAGAAGATAATAATAATAATCTGAAAGTGAGTAAGGATTTAGAATGTATTTTCTTGCTTACCTCCCCTTGTGGAGGTGGTGTGGTATTTATAGTGTTAGGGTTTCCAATGATTGGGCTCAGATCCCATTAGGGCCTTTTTGGCCTCCTCCTATTGCTTCGCGCCACGTGTCCTTAGGACACCTGGTGCTCTTTCATTGATTATTCTCTGACCAAGGTATTTCACCTGACCCATGTGCAATCACGTGGTAGCACATGGGTTTTGCTGAGTTGTCCACCTTTCATTGGCAGCTGTCAACATCAGCATATTCTTTATTCCTTAAAGGATACCTTCTGGAAGGTTGTCTGATGAGCACAATCAGGGTTGTCCTTATCCTGATTTGGATAAGGACGAGGTTGATTATCCTGAGGATGCGCGAGGTCTTCTCTTTATTCTCACGCGCAGATGTTTCATGCGCAGATGTGATATGCGCAAGCATATGTAATATGCGTGAGCATATGTGATATGCGCCACGCGCAGATGCGCCACGCGCAGATGTGATATGCGTGAGCATATATGATGCGTGAGCATATGTGATATGCGCCACGCGCAGATGCGCCACGCGCAGATGTGATATGCGTGAGCATATATGATGCGTGAGCATATGTGATATGCGCCACGCGCAGATGCGCCACGCGCAGATGTGATATGCGTGAGCATATATGGTGCGTGAGCATGTGATACACGTGAGCATATGTGATGCGTGAGCATATGTGATATGCGTGAGCATATGTGATGCGTGAGCATATGTGATATGCGCCATGCGCATAGGTTTTGGCTTTGTGCCTTCATGACATCTTGATTTCAAGCCTCTTGTCTATATCTTGTGGGTTGACCCGCCCCGCTCGATGTTAAGGCGGGTGCATACCTCTTCAAGCCCCCCCAGTCTAATGTGTGTCTTGTCTCGCGCGAGCGAGGTAAGATAGATATTAGACTTAATAGTTTGCTCTTTTAATAGGGTTTGTCTTTTCTTTTTTATTTCTCATCGTTGCGCGAAATTCTATCCTTTTGGTTGAAATGAATCGTCCATGTACGTGGTTGGTTGGTGCTGACATGCGTCAGAGATGGAGACATGTGTCAGACTTTTCGTGTGCTCGCGGTGCTACAGTTGCCTTTCATGTCTCCTCACACAGTGTCAGGAACACGTGTCGCGCTCGTGTTGGCCTGCACCTGCGAGTGGGGGTGCGTGAACTCTGATCAGTACCTGTTTCTTTCTCTCTCCTGGGCCTATAAAAGCAAGCCCTTTGAGTTGTTATTCTTCATCTTCATTGTTATTTCAGAGCTTTTTCTTTCCTTCCATTTTCATTCCGATTAAGAGCCTGTCTTTTGCTTCCAGATTTCCGTTCTTGAAGTAACCGCTGTTTGATTCACAGTTGTATGTCTGATAACCCAGACACCACAATCTCCCCCAGCAAACGCCGTGTAAAATCATTAGTCATGTCCACTTTGAAGAAGACCGGCAAGGGAAAACGGGCTGCCGAGGCCTCGTCGGAGGAGGTGGGGAAGGGCAAAACAGTGAAGAGATGGGATGAGATTCCCTGCAAACTGAAACAGTCTGATTTCGACAGTCTCATCGCCTCTCAGGGTTTTCTCCCTGAGTACGGCTGTCTGCTCCCGGCGGCCGGGCAAACGGCGGCAGATCCGCCCACCGGCTATATCTCCTTATACTGTCACTTTTTCACTCACTGTAACCTTCGTCTCCCGATGACAAGGTTCATGGGTGCGCTGCTTCAGTTTTATGAGATTCACATATCCCAAGTCCATCCTTGTGGACTAGTGCGCATGACTCAATAATTATTCACTTTCCTTTAATACTTTATTTATATTATATTTATACATTTTTATAAAAATAAATATTAACATATTATTTTACTATATATTCCAAAATACTTAGTGAAATCCAAAAATTAATAACAAACCATGTTTGTCAAATATCGGAAAAAAATATGATTTCAAATGTTATCATTAACATATTGTACTTTGTAATATGTATATTATAAAAGATTGTAAAGAAAAACAAAACTCGAATATGCTTTCATTTTATAAAGTTATTTTTTAATCATTAAGTTATAAATACATGCTTAAAAGTCTATCCATTTTTTAAAAATCAATCAATTTATCTATTATTATTATTATTATTATTATTATCGTAAATTGTCATATAAATTTATAAATTATAAATCTATGCTTTAAATCTATACATTTATGTATCGGTTAACTTAGTACACTATATATGTATATATATGTTAAAATGTAATGATAGTATATACCAATCACTTTTAAATATAACAAAGGTTATCGTATTTAATTTCTTAGTATTTTTATCAAAGATTGTTCCAAATTTTTTGCGGAACTTAAATTTGATTTTTATGGGTCAAAAGTTGATAAATAGATTATTTGATACAAATTAACTACATTTATGATCAAAATTTGTTAAAGTAAAAAATGAGAAATCTGAGTATTTTTAAAAGTTTGAGAATGCAAATAGATTTATTAGCAAATTTATTACGGGTTTAAAGTGTTAACTTGAAAATGTCCAACAGATGAAATGTAGAATTTTAAACATGATTTGGGTTTCAAAATTATTTTCAAGTGCATTTTCGGAAATAAAGGTTTGGGATTTGACAAATTGACTATTTTTCCTTCGACTATTAAAATTTAAGAAAAGATTGCGAACACTTTCAACATGCCACCCCTAAACCTATCAATGCTTCTATCTTTTATCAAGTTTGAAATATTTATGTAAGCATTAACTTTTCCTTCAATGGTGTCAGAGCGTTGTATGGGAAGCATGTCATGCAAAACTATACTCAAATGAAACAAAATATTTAAAAGATTGAATGAGTTAAGATGCTATTTTTTATGTTGTCATGGTCACAAAGTCGAGAGGCTCTCTGAAACTTATCAAAATATTTTTCATGGTATTGATAAGAAAAACATAGTTTATGAAGAACATCTATCGTTACAATTTAAAGTTCTCATTTCCTTCAATGAATGGTAAATTGATAAATATATCAATAAAGGTAACACTTATTTAGTATTTAGGCTGAGTGGTTAGAACTACTATTGTATGAGAAGTTTTATTCCTGAAATTAGTTAATAATTAAAATTCTTTCAATTATACATATATGACAATAAGAATGAAATTTTTAATAGAAAGAGTATTATCGGATACATTTCTGCACGTGCATTTTTTATTAAGTTCATTTAAAAAAATCATTTTATGATATAAATAAAATTAATTTATGTAACATGATGCGACGTTGTCCCTTCTTGTTTTGCAGAGCATAACTCGTGCGGTTCCGGCGCTCTTTCTTTGCATTCTTCCCTGGTACCAGTGGCCCACACATTTCCATTTTTAAATTTACCGTCACATAATAACTAAATGAAGTATCCACCCTGGTTTTTTTCTCTTTTACAGTTTACTTCTTGAATATACCTTTAAACAAAGGGTTTTCTCTACATACCGCCCTTTTGGAAAAACACCGTCTAATACGCGACGTATAGTTCTATATACCAGGTATTGGGTGGTGTTTTCCTAAAAGACATTTTTTGTTTTATCTTTTTCTTTCTTTTTTTCTCTTTTCCTTTGTTTTCTTTTTGTTATTTATTGTTTATAAAAATACTTCTTAAATATTTTTCTTTTTCATATTATTATTAATGTGTTTAAAAATTCATTTTTTTAGTAAAAACGTCGTTATCAACAATCGGCTCAATTTTAAAATTCAAATGAAACAATATAATACAATATTTATAATATATACACAACCATTACAACGGGTTCGTACAAATAAAACAAAACTAAAAAATCTATCTACACGGCAGCATTATTGGCATCACGTCCAGCACCCGACATGCTCTCTTTGTGGTCAAAACATGGTGTTGGTAGTTTGTACTCGATCCTCACCACGTTTTCGGGCGGCGTCCCCCCTCAATCATCCAGGTCATCTGACGCTGGAGCACGAACATCCCCTTCTCTAAGCTTCGGATCCGGGCGTTAGTAGTCGCATCTAACACACAACGCGATATGTTCGTATGAAGTGCAGCGACTCTGGAGGCCGATATCCACACGATACTTAAACGCAAAATGTTAGACAAAATAAAACAAATTTAAACAGCAATAAAACGTAACTCACGTGGCTGCTCCTGATCTGCTTGCTCCTACTCATCCTTCGGTCGATCTGCACCTCCGGTGCCCCCACTGTACCATATGGCATAGGGACGTAAGCGGGAGACCTCAACCGTTGTACCATATGGTCTTGCGTGCCCTGGGGGCCTCAAATTTCTGTACAATATGCATATCGATAGCACGAGGATGGTCCAACTCACGAGGATAAGCGGCAGGATCTAAAGAACAAGTAGCTACTCAAATAGGCCCAAGGTAATCACAATCTGTGTGATGTAGTGGCCACCGAGCAACGATCTTCGTTTCTTCCGTCTCAAGAATGCATCAAAATAGTCGACGAAGTCGCGAGCAAGGTTGCAGTACCCTGCTCAGCAGGCATCGCCGGAAGAACAGGTCCCGGAGGTTGCAGTGCTCGCCGCCCAATCAAGGACCCTATATGGTCAAGGCTATAAGCTTGTCCAGGCACCAGCATAACGGAACAAAAAAAATTAAATAAAAATAACAATCAATTTATATTGTAACCAACTAAAATAATGTGTAAGTACTTGTACAGCGAGTCTCTGATGGCTGAGACCTTGGCACTAATGCGCCTCCACCCGATGGTCCCCTCGTCAATTGCGGTCCACCTATGCCGCAACTCGTCGTCCGTGGTCTCTTCTATGCTCGTCGTATAAATCAGTTGGAGACCTCCTCCTCCATGTACAAGCCGATCACTATGACGAACTACTCCAAAAAAAGGTAACGATTGACCCCAAACATACGAAACTCAACCTCCACAAAACCAGAATCCACCACCAGAAGCGTCGCTGCCTACATCATTCCCGCTGCGTGTGGCCTGAAAGAATATTAACAAGTACTTGTATATTTGTACGTAAATAGAATTTGACTAGCTAATAGAAACGCATATACCTGAAACAAAAGTAGATAAAAACTCCAACGTGAGCTTTTACTGCACGGCGTGCCACTTAAAAATATTCTGGTCCAGGGGTAACCACCTGATAATATCCGTGACCCTCTGACTCTTTCTACAACCGTCCATAAAGGTCCAATGTATAATCGTGTTGGGCTGCGACTGCATCCATCGGAGGTGCTGGAACCGGCCCGGTGCATTGTTCGCGATAAGAAATTGTGCATTTATTTATTTATAAAGATGGAGAATGTTGATATAGTTAATAATTATCTATAATTCGCGAACACCTCATCCCTCTCATCCCCCTCGATACAGTCTTGTGCCTGATCCATCGACTGATCAACGTTCTCCATCTTTATAGAAATACAAATAAATAATTGTTAATTTTATAATTATTTATATTATTGAGTTAACAAACAAAATAATTAAAAATTTTTTAATTATCAATCATATATATTTATTATAATATTGAAATAAAAATGATCATACTTTAAAAAATGTCAATGTTAATTATTAATTATATATATTTATAATAATATTAACACAAAAAAGAAAATATTTTAAATATCATATATATATATATATATATATATATATATATATATATATATATGTGTGTGTGATAATAATAAATTAAAAAATATTAAAATTATTTAATTTCAAAAAATATTTTAAAAAAAAAATATTAAATTAAAAAATAAATAAATAACCCTATACGCCATGTATATGGCTGGCTATACGTGACATATCGGGCCATCCCTTTCAAATGGGTGTCTGGAATCCGGCCAGCCAACGAATCAATCAAAAAAGCTACCCAAAATCTACAAAACCTAAACAAAATCAACGTAACCTAACCTATTGCTAACACCAAGCCTAACCCGATTACTAACCCGAAACTAATCCGAATACTAACCCGAAACGAGTACTATAAACCTTGAAAACATAATGTCACACCCCAACTTAGGACCTAGGTGTAACTTCCCAGGTTGGTACCTGTTTTGTAAATATATCGGAGTAGCGGATTCATTTTAGCAGAAGTCTTATAGATTAAAATATTAATTCAAATTGTCAAAATTACTCGGGAATTAAATACCCGAGTTTCTAGTACAAAACAGTGTTATATTATTATTACAAGGGTTGTATATTAAAAAATAGAGCCATCTCGAGCGATCTTCTAATGACTCCAAATCCCTGTTATATCATCCATCATCATCTAATTACCTGCATGGGTTGGGGAAACACGTCAGCTATATGCCGGTGAAACGTTGACTCGATAAAACAATTTATAACAGTCGTAAATACAAATATAGTTTTTTGCTCACAATCTCAGCATGAATGCCTGTCATTCCGGGATTTGTACCACTGCCCTACACACACTATTCAAAGGTTCCTTGAGTACATAGCCCCTGTTCGGAGACAACCTTCCCCTAGGCTATGTGACCCTGTTGGAGAACTGGTTATGACTGACTTGGTTTTGTATGCCAATTATCAGTTATGTATGGATCCAGACACACGTGTATTCGGTCTGAGTTGCTTTTTATTATCTATTTTGTATTGTAACGATTTTAGAGACAATACTGTCATGCAAACATTTATCAGACTCTTTGCAATATACAACCTGTTTATTACAAGAGTAAATCAGTTCAGACCATAAAAGGTTAATGTGTTCACCTTGTGTTGTTAGTTCGGTGATATCAGAAATTCTTTCCTCAGTATGCTATTAACTTATATTTGTAATAGCTATGTATCAGCACCTTGATGGTGTTTCTTGATTAATCAGCAGACTCTAGGTCTGATCAGCAGACTCTTAGGTCTGACCTAACCTTAGCAGAGTTATAGTCGTTTTATGAAATACTTTGTACTTATATATGACGTTTGGTATGGCACGATTTGGCGTAATAGAGTCTATCACGTTGGCAAACTTCTCCAAGTAAGTAAACGGGTCCCGCGGTTGATTGGGATTTGTATTAATTACTTACCTTAGGCAAGAAGAGTCTACAAATGATATCCCCCTTCCAGTTACTACGTGCCCGTCAAAATAATAGTTTTGATAACATTACTTCCCGTAGAAGTAACATTATTATATTCAATAAAACATTATTTCGAAAATCAGTTAAGTTTAACGACTATATCCTTAACTAGGTTCTAATAACTATATAATGACGTAACTTAACCATAATCCTACCTTAATTGGCTAGTCGAGAGTAAGACTAAGACAAATCGACAGCGGGTCAGCTTGTGATTTGTTTAGCGGCGCAACAGCTCGTATAGCAACGTCTCGGCACCTCGTTTCTTCACGAAATCAAGCCCTCGGAACCTCGGAACACCCTAGCACGCTTCCCTAGGCTAACTATGTGAAAATGAAGGTGAAATGGGATGGTTTGGGCTTGAACCCGTGGTTGCCTATTTACAGCCTTGTCTTGTGAATCTTCGCGTCGCGTGAACCGACCTATGGGCGCCGCAATTTTGCATGTCAATCCCGTGCTAACACGTGTCGACACGTGGTAGGCTAAACTTTGAATTGGGTGCCAGAATCTTCGCGTCGCATGAAGTTTTTCAGTGGGTGGCATCTTCGCGTCGCACGAAGATGTATGAAGATCAAAATTTTCATTTTCAGTCCTTAACTTTCAGTTTTGACACTTTTAGCCCAAAATAAATTGGGTATTTACACGGTGTTACATCCTCACCACCTTTAGAAAAATCTCATTGTCGATATTTATGTGAAGAGATGTGGATACTTCCTTTTCATCTCGAACTCAAGATCCCATGTGAATTTCGGACCACGTCGGGAATTCCGTCTAACCTTTACTAACTTGAATCCCTTACGTTTGAGGAATTTAGTTTGTTGATCTTCGATTTGTATTGGTTCCTCCACGAACTTAAGTTTTTCATTCACTTGTACATCTTTCAGGGGCACTGCGAGTGTTTCATTGGCTAAACATTTTCGCAGATTCGATACATGAAACACATCATGAACTCCTTGCATCTCTTCAGGTAGTTCTCAGCGAGAAGCTACAGGACCTATTCTTTCAACAATCTTGAATGGTCCAACAAATCGTGGACTTAACTTTTCCTTCTTACCAAAACGGATGACACCCTTCCAAGGTGATACTTTTAGCAACACTTTATCTCCTTCTTTAAACTCTAACGGTTGTACGTCAGCATAACTCTTTTGCCTATCCCGTGCTACTTTCAATCGTTCACGAATTTGTATAACTTGGTCAGTCGTTCTCTGGACAATTTCAGGACCTGACAATCGATTATCATCGATTTCGGACCAACATACCGGCATTCAACACTTACGTCCATATAACGCTTCATATGGTGCCATCTGTATACTTTTGTGATAACTGTTATTGTATGAAAATTCCATTAGAGATAGGTGAATATCCTAACTACCACCTAAGTCTATAACACAAGCACGAAGCATGTCTTCCAAAGTTTGAATAGTCCTTTCACTTTGTCCGTCAGTTTGAGGGTGATAAGCAGTACTTAAATTCAAACGCGTACCCATTGCCTTTTAAAAGCTTCTCCAAAAATTAAAGGTAAAGCGACTGTCTCGATCAAAGATAATGAATAATGGCACACCATGCAATGATACAATATTTTCTACATATAACTGTGCCAACTTGTCCATGCTAAACGTTTCTTGAATCGGAATAAAATGAGCAGACTTGGTTAGTCTATCTACACTAACCCAGATTGCGCATTCTGACTGATGTCTTAGGTAACTTCATTATGAAATCCATAGTAATCATGTCCCATTTCCAGACCGGTATGTCAGGTTGTTGCAATAAACCCAACGACTTTTGGTGCTCAGCTTTAACCTTTGAACATGTTAAACATTTTGCTACATACAAGGTAATTTCTTTCTTCATTCCGATCCACCAATAATCATCCTTGAGATTATGATACATCTTGTCACTTCCTGGATGCATCCTATACTTTGACTTGTGGGCTTCTTCCAATATTTTCTCCCATAAGTTCCCAACCATAGGTACCTAGATTCTTTTTCCTAACCTGAGTATTTCATCTTCACCTTTAACTAGTTGATCTATTGTACCGTTCTCCTTTTTAGCTTTTATATTATTTTCTTCTAACGCCAGCTTCTGAGCTTCTTTGATTTCGGTTAATAGATCAATTTGAGTTCCAGCCTCAGAGCTCGTACTCTTTTTAGCTTATCGTGTTCTTTTCTACTCAAAGCGTTAGCCACAACGTTGGCTTTTCCTTCGTGATAAACGATTTCACAATCATAATCATTGAGCGTTACCATCCATCGTCTTTGCCTCATATTCAGCTCTTTTTGATCAAATAAGTGCTTCAGGCTTTTGTGATCAGCATAAACAGTAAACTTTACACCATACAAGTAATGTCACCATAACTTCAACACGAAAATTATTGCTCCTAAGGCTTATTTATGTGTGTGTGCATGGTGATTCACGGCCGGGTCAAATATATTACTCGGGTGGTACCCGTGGTGGAGAGGCCCGTGTGACGTGATCATCATTTTGGCGGGTCAAATATATTACATGGGTTTTAAAATCCCGTGGCGAAGAGGCCCGTTGATGTTGAGCCGTGATCGGGTCAAATATATTACTTGGGGAAGACCCGGGGTGAGGAGGCCCGTATCACGTGCTTGGATGTATGAGCCGGGATCGGGTCAAATATATTACTTGGGGAAGACCCGGGGTGAGGAGTGTGACATCTGCCCCATCCGACCCGACCCAGGTACCCGTTTTCTGATCCGATTCTTTTTATGATTTAAAATTTAATTATTTTCTTTTAAAACTTGACATTTAAAATATATATATTACTAATAATATTTTCCTTCCCGCCTCTTCCTCTCTCTTCCTCCCTCTTCTTCTCCCCGCCTTCTTTTCCCTCTTGTTGCCGTCCCGCCTCTCTCTTGTCGTCGTTCCGCCCTTAAGCCTTGAACCCCCCCCCTTCTCTCTTTGTTTGTCCTTTGTTTCTTCCCGCCTAAGGTTGTCTGCGCAGCTCCACGCGCCAGACTCCTTACGAGGAAGCCTGCGTGAAGACCATCTGTTACTGCGATACGCGAGGCGAGCTGTCCCCGCAGCGCGCTTAGAATTGTAGTTCTTCCCGCAGTGCGCTAAGGTTGGTTCTGTCTGCCTTCGCGCTCACGCACTCTTGACCTTCTGTGTCTGCCCTTACGCGCTCGAGCCTTCTCGCGCTAAACCCCCTTTGAGTCTTCTTCTGTTTAATCTAGCCGTTTACTTTTGTGATGTCTTATCTTCTGTGCTGTTGACCTGACCTATCTTATGTCTGAAAAGTTACTTTCGGCGCAGCATGCGCACCAACCCCATTGGTTGGCAGAAAAAGTGACTGACATTATCTTTTGAGATCTGCTTTTCCATGCTTGACCAGTACCTTTATCTGAACCGCCCATGCTTTTACTGTTACCTGTCAGCTTTTCCCTTGTCCCCTACAGCTGCCATATCTTTTGATATCTTTTGCTTTTGGAATCTTTTGCTTTTTGGAGATCTTTTCCCCTTTTCTAGGGATTGTGTTCCCTAGGGTTTCCCTATAAATAATAATGCTATTTTCTTAACACTACACACACAAATACTTATTATCTTCCTTGCTCTCTGCCGTTGATCCTCTGTCGCCTCCTCTCTCTGCCTCCGTCTTCCTCCCTGTTCTGCCCTGCTTTTCCGGTAATATATATTATATATAATAATTTACTTATTAATTATGCTAACTTATAATCAAGACTTAAAACCAATCGTTAAAACAATAATCTTATTTATAGGTTAACTTGTGCTTGTTTAAAGTTGGTTCTTGCTTTATCTTTCACCGCACCGTTTATCAAGTGAGTAATCTCGTATCTAATCCCTTTTTATTTTTAATGTTTTGGGATGTTCATGTGTTCGTACAAACTCGAGTCTTAAATTTGTTTATAAACTTTAGTCGCGCAGTATCCCATGTGTTGAGGACGTTTACTTGGCTGTTTATTTGTATGTGTGTATCATTAACCGCTTTGTTCGGCCTATTCCGAAGTTTTCATGGATCCATTAGATGAACACGGGAGACCTATCGTTTACGGTTTTCTTTGTTTACACTTGCACAGATGTTTTCTTGTTTTTGTGCTCATTTGGGAGCACAGATTGAACTATGAACTATGATCTATTTAGGCTTGATCACAATCTGATTACACCCTTGTTAAACACCAGACATACACGTGTTGCGCGCAGTGATTATTGTTATCTATTATCTATTAAACTTGATTTCTCACCAACACGCAAGTGTTTGACGCTTTATTTTAACACATGTTCAGGTTTGCTGTAGCTACATTTGGAGCTTGTGGACACGTAGGACGTTTTTACTTTTGGACCTAGATTAAAATGTATCAAGACAAGTTATTGTTGTTCGAATATTTTGCATTATAATATAATGATTTATGTTGATTTATGTTATCTTGTGCTTACGTTGCGCGTGCGCGAATGAATATATTTATTAAATATTGACACCCAAATAGTGTCACGAGTAATGAGACAATATGTGGCGCCCCGATGTATAATCCGCCTTTGGTCGGGGTGTTACAAGGAGGCCCGTATCTCGTGCTTGGATGTATAAGCTGTGACCGAGTCAAATATATTACTCGGGTTTGACTCGTGGTGGAGAGGCTCGTGTCACATGCTTAGGTCTTACCGCGTCCGGGTCAAATATATTACTCGAGTCTTGACTCGTGGTGGAGAGGCCCGTGTACGTGTGTTCGACGATGATTGTATTACTTGGTGAATTATATAAAATTTATTTTATTTATACCTTCTCTATTGTTTATAACTATAGCTTTGAAATAAAGTATGAATTATTATTTATGAAAACTTGAACTCACTCAGCTCAAGCTGACTTTGTGTGTATGTTAGATTGACTTTCAGGTTGAGGATTAGAGATTTCCGCTTGGACGTGCTAGAGACTACTCGGACGGTTGAAGGCACATCTAGTCGAAGAATAATAACGCAAACTGTTTCTTTTAAATTATTACCATAAGTATTTAAATTTTGATTTTGGTCACTTTCCCGGGTTTTGGGAATTTTGATGTTATCTATTCCGCTGTTTACTACTCTAAAACGATTTTAATGAGATGAAGATTTCAAATAAAACGAATATTTTATTCACAATTGATTTTGGACACCTGTACCCGCGTTTTGGGATTTTTAATACTTAAACTTTTCCGCTGTTATTTACTCTGAACTGGTTTTAAATACAAAGTGAATTGTTTGGTTTTTAATTTTTGTGAATTTGTGGTCGTGATTACCAACTGTAGGATTCCCGGGATTCGGGATCTTACAAGTTGTTATCAGAGCCATGGTTCGAGGGATCCGAGCATTCCCGAATGCTTGGACCCGAACTGTAAAAGAAAGGACTAGAAATGCCAACCGCGAGTAGCTGCACGCCAAGAGGTACATTTTTATATTTGATTATTCGTTTTATAAGTATTAGAGTACTATTATGTGCATATTTGCTTGAATGTTAGATGGGACGCTAATATGGTTAGGGGCAGGGGGTGCTTAGCATGGGCGGGTAAAGTAAACAATTAATAACACTTGATCAACGTTATTAGCAGTTTACCCTTACCTTCCATAACTTCACCACGAAAATTATTGCTCCTAATTCAAGATCGTGAGTGGTGTAATTCTTCTCGTGAACTTTTAAGTGTCTTGAAGCATAAGCAATAACTTTCTTATCTTGCATCAGTACACACCCCATACCTGTGTGTGAAGCATCACAGTATACGGTGAAATTATCTTGCCCTTCAGGTAAGGCTAAGATTGGTGCATTGGTCAGTTTCTGCTTCAGGTTTCGAATGCCTCTTCTTCTTTCGGTCCCCATTCAAAGTTAATAGATTTTTGAGTAAGTGCAGTCAAAGGAACCGCTATTCTTGAGAAATTCTGAATAAACCTCCGATAATAGCCAGCTAACCCTAGAAAACTTCTAACTTGTGTCGAGGTTTTGGGTTTCTCCCACTTTGTAATGGCTTCAATCTTTGCCGGATCGACTTGAATTCCCTTCTTGTTTACGATGTGTCAAAGGAATTGCACTTCAGATAACCAGAACTCACATTTCAAGAATTTAGCATAAAGCTTCTCCTTCCTCAACGTTTCCAATATAGTTCTTAGATGGGCTTGATGATCTTCTTTCGTCCTGGAGTAGATATGTAACGCCCGTAAAATTTCGTTGAGAAAGGAAAATGATGCTTATGCATTGTATGATTCTATTTTGTTACTGGGACTCGTCTTGAATCTTTGGGAGGCCTCCTAGACGAGCCCATAAGTTGAATTACTTAAGTTTCATTCAAGTGTCGCAACTTTCAACTTGGAAGGGCCAGAACGTAACATTTTATATTATAATCATAAAACCCAAAACCCTAGCCTCCATGTTCTGCGATCGGCAGCTGCAAGGCTCCCATACCATCCGATTTTCTTTTTTCCAGCCAACATTAGGGTGTAAAAATCTAATTCAAGGATAGTCCCATGTCCCCTCTAGTCTTTTACACCTTAAACCATCCTTATACATCGCGTATTGGTCGTTAAGGTTGAGTTTTGATGATAACAGTTTGCTGACAGATTCGTATACGTTTATTGTAGGGACTGTAACTTGATGAAAATATATTGTTTTTGATCGATTATTGTTTGTATGATATTCTACTTTGATTCTAGTTTCCAGAAAGGTATAATACGTAATTTTTGGACGAGATTTGAATGGTTTTTATGAATTTATAAAATCGAGTGTCAAAGCTGATGCGGGATGACGGATTCTGGTCTCTCTTCCCGACGTCATAACCTTTTTTCGACAAGTCCAAATTGGTTGGTTCCACTTCTGGAATTTAGTGTTTTGAGTTAGGAACCAAACCCAATTGGAATCGTTTAATTTGGTTCGGTAATGAATTTTATAAAAATAAAACCATTTTGTTGCGCGCTGAAATATCTGCACATACCTTTCTGTGTTGGAAGAATTTTTATGATTTTTGGGTCCAATAGAAAAATATAATAAAAATATTTTTATAAACCTAAGACATTTATTAAAGTCTGGTAAAAATTTATAATTTAATTCAAAGGTTATCATATGTAATTAAATGCATCTTCGCATGCTAAAATCTGCACATTTTACTTGTTATTAATCAACAAGTTCGTTTTAGGCTTAACCGGTGGTTTTGGTTAGTTGAAGGTTTTAGGGGCGTTGGGCTAAGTGGTTGGGTGTTGGGCCAAGTGGTTGGGCCTCGGGCCAAGTTGTTGGGCCTCGGGCCAAAGTGTTGGGCCTTGGGCCAAGTTGTTGGGCCTTGGGCCAAAGTGTTGGGCTTGGGCGGCCCATTAGGCAAGTGTGTCCTTGCGGTCTAGATTAATAACGCGTTGTGTATAATTTACAGGCCCTTATTTGTGAGTGTGAACTTAGGGATTTCCTAGCTCGTTGCAGGTGTTCGATCGATTCCAGGTGAGTTCATGATGCCTTTTTTACTCTTTTACGTTTTGGGCTAGCATACACACCGAAATACAATTTTAAACGATTTTACTCGTTACAAAGATTTGAATAGTTTTACATGGTCTCACTCGTGATGGTGCATTTTGAAAGCTATATTTGAATTATTTTATATGCCTTAGGATATTTTAGACTCTTTCATGGTCTTATGCCCTTAAGGTTACATACACTATTGATGGTCTAGACTCGAGGACGTTAGTAGAATTGGTAGTAATTGAATATGAGTAGACCTATCTACTTAGTTCCCGTATGGGATGATATATATATATATATATATATATATATATATATATATATATATATATATATGTAGGAATATATATGTATGTATATATGGAGGTATGTATGTACGTATGAGGATGTGTTACCTTATAGCCTACGATTGTGTAATGATATTTAGTTCCTCGTGACTAAGAATGATGTATGTAGGCTTATTTATGTGTGTGTGCATGGTGATTCACGGCCGGGTCAAATATATTACTCGGGTGGTACCCGTGGTGGAGAGGCCCGTGTGACGTGATCATCATTTTGGCGGGTCAAATATATTACATGGGTTTTAAAATCCCGTGGCGAAGAGGCCCGTTGATGTTGAGCCGTGATCGGGTCAAATATATTACTTGGGGAAGACCCGGGGTGAGGAGGCCCGTATCACGTGCTTGGATGTATGAGCCGGGATCGGGTCAAATATATTACTTGGGGAAGACCCGGGGTGAGGAGGCCCGTATCTCGTGCTTGGATGTATAAGCTGTGACCGAGTCAAATATATTACTCGGGTTTGACTCGTGGTGGAGAGGCTCGTGTCACATGCTTAGGTCTTACCGCGTCCGGGTCAAATATATTACTCGAGTCTTGACTCGTGGTGGAGAGGCCCGTGTACGTGTGTTCGACGATGATTGTATTACTTGGTGAATTATATAAAATTTATTTTATTTATACCTTCTCTATTGTTTATAACTATAGCTTTGAAATAAAGTATGAATTATTATTTATGAAAACTTGAACTCACTCAGCTCAAGCTAACTTTGTGTGTATGTTAGATTGACTTTCAGGTTGAGGATTAGAGATTTCCGCTTGGACGTGCTAGAGACTACTCGGACGGTTGAAGGCACATCTAGTCGAAGAATAATAACGCAAACTGTTTCTTTTAAATTATTACCATAAGTATTTAAATTTTGATTTTGGTCACTTTCCCGGGTTTTGGGAATTTTGATGTTATCTATTCCGCTGTTTACTACTCTAAAACGATTTTAATGAGATGAAGATTTCAAATAAAACGAATATTTTATTCACAATTGATTTTGGACACCTGTACCCGCGTTTTGGGATTTTTAATACTTAAACTTTTCCGCTGTTATTTACTCTGAACTGGTTTTAAATACAAAGTGAATTGTTTGGTTTTTAATTTTTGTGAATTTGTGGTCGTGATTACCAACTGTAGGATTCCCGGGATTCGGGATCTTACAAGTTGTTATCAGAGCCATGGTTCGAGGGATCCGAGCATTCCCGAATGCTTGGACCCGAACTGTAAAAGAAAGGACTCGAAATGCCAACCGCGAGTAGCTGCACGCCAAGAGGTACATTTTTATATTTGATTATTCGTTTTATAAGTATTAGAGTACTATTATGTGCATATTTGCTTGAATGTTAGATGGGACGCTAATATGGTTAGGGGCAGGGGGTGCTTAGCATGGGCGGGTAAAGTAAACAATTAATAACACTTGATCAACGTTATTAGCAGTTTACCCTTACCTTCCATAACTTCAACACGAAAATTATTGCTCCTAATTCAAGATCGTGAGTGGTGTAATTCTTCTCGTGAACTTTTAAGTGTCATGAAGCATAAGCAATAACTTTCTTATCTTGCATCAGTACACACCCCATACCTGTGTGTGAAGCATCACAGTATACGGTGAAATTATCTTGCCTTTCAGGTAAGGCTAAGATTGGTGCATTGGTCAGTTTCTGCTTCAGGTTTTCGAATGCCTCTTCTTCTTTCGGTTCCCATTCAAAGTTTACAGATTTTTGAGTAAGTGCAGTCAAAGGAACCGCTATTCTTGAGAAATTCTGAATAAACCTCCGATAATAGCCAGCTAACCCTAGAAAACTTCTAACTTGTGTCGGGGTTTTGGGTTTCTCCCACTTTGTAATGGCTTCAATCTTTGCCGGATCAACTTGAATTCCCTTCTCGATTACGATGTGTCAAAGGAATTGCACTTCAGATAACCAGAACTCACATTTCAAGAATTTAGCATAAAGCTTCTCCTTCCTCAACGTTTCCAATATAGTTCTTAGATGGGCTTGATGATCTTCTTTCGTCCTGGAGTAGATAAGAATGTCATCAATGAAGACAATAACAAACTTATCCAAGTAGGGCTTGCAAACTCGGTTCATCATGTCCATAAATGCGGCTGGAACATTAGTGAGTCTAAATGGCATAACAGTTAACTCATAATGTTTGTATCGAGTTCGGAATGCAGTCTTTGATATATCATCTTCTTGAACCTTCAGTTGATGGTACCCGGATCTAAGAGCAATCTTATAAAAACAACTTGCCCCTTGAAGCTTGTCAAAAAGGTCATCGATTTTTGGAAGTGGATATCGATTCTTGATCGTAACCTTGTTTAGTTCTCGATAGTCAATACACATTCTCAGTGACCTGTCCTTCTTCTTAACAAATAGTATTAGAGCTCCCCACAGTGAAGAACTTGGTCGAATGAATCCCTTCTCCAATAGTTCATCTAATTGTTTCTTAAGTTCTTTCATCTCTGTTGGTGCTAGTTTGTAGGGAGACTTAGCAATCGGAGCTGTTCCCGGAATTAAGTCTATTCTAAATTCAACTTCTCAGTCAGGTGGGATTCCAGGTAATTCATCTGGGAACACATCCTTGTATTCAGAAACAATCGGAACTTCATCCATCATCTTAGGTTTGGGTTCCTTGGTTACGTAAGACATAAATGCTAAACAACCTTTACCTAAGCAATGACTTGCCTTGATTTTGGAAATGATTCCGATTCTACCAGCTTCTTTGTCACCAGCGATTCGAATTATTTTCTTATTTGGAGTCAGTAGGTCTACGGATTTTTCGTTACATAGGATACGGGCTTGGCTGGCAGCTAGCCAATCCATTCCTAGTATTACATCAAATCCTGCTAACTCCATAGGTAATAGCTATACTGGAAACTCATATCCGGCTAAGGAAATATAACTATTTAATACTTCAGATATTCGGATTAAGTTTCCATTAGCCGTTTCTACTTCATAATGATTATTTAGTTTAGCTAGAGGTTAGAATACAAAACTTATAACCTATAAAACTTTGATTGGCTCAAGAATCAAACAATACTCTAGCATAAACATTATTAATAAAGAAAATACCAGTAATTATGTCTGGCAATTCTCCTGCCTTTTGAGTGTTCAACATAAATGCGCGGGTGTTTCCCTTTTTCCCATTATTTTTAGCATCACTACCACCGGCGCCTCCTGCTACCTGTTTCCTTTTCGTGCACTCAGCACTGAAATGAACTCTCTCTCCACAGTCAAAACAAAGAATCAACTTCTTCCTATAGTCCTCCTTTCTGTGACCCGGTCTTTTACAGAAATTGCATGTCGAATATGGGTCAAATTTGCGAACATCTACCTTTGGCGTAGGCTTTAAACATCTCCCCTCATGTCTTCTACCACAATTTTTACATAAAGATCGGTTAAATGCACCCGACACTTCTTTTCTCTTCTCGAACCTCTTCTTACCATCATTTTCTCTCTTCTTCTCAACCACATTCTTTCTTTCCTCCTCTCGATTTCTTATCATACTTTACATCGAATACCCTGCAAGCTCAATAGCAGACTCAGTTGTTGCAGGCATGTGTGATCGTACATGATCACGTATCTCCTTGGGAAAACCATAAATACACCTGGTCACTTTGTTGTATTCTGGGGTGACCAAGTGTGGTACAAGCCTACAATACTTAAGGAAATTGGTATTATATTCCTTAAGATTTGTGCCAATAACCTTGTGATTCCAGAGATTTGTCTGGATGTAATCAATTTCGAGGACAGGGCAGAACCTATGCTTGATTAGTTCTTTAAAAGTTTTCCACTCAAGATTAAACAGATTGTTTCTCCCTTTCACTTCAATTAGAGTGTTCCAGCATTCCAGTGCTTCTCCCTTGAACATTTGGGATGAATACTGGATGCTCTCCTCCAAAGTACATTTACTTATAATAACAATAGACTCCATCTCCTCGAGCCAACGGAGTGTCGTTATTGCCCCTTTATCCCCATAGAATTCCTTTGGTTTGTATACTTGGAAATCTTTGAATGCGCATCCCGTGCTAACTTTTATTCTTTTTATTTTGCTCGGGACATGTTCAGCAGTGGAACTTTCGTAACCTTCATCCTTCTTTTCTTTATCATCCTTTGACATTTTCGATTCTTTTCTTTTTGAATGTACAGATATGCTCTGGCTCGGTTATACTGGTTTTGTTGATTTTGATTTTGCCAAGCTTTTTAAACTCATAGTGTGGTCTTGAACCATTTTTATTAATGGAGTTTCAGCTTCTTTGATTAAAGGTGTAACCGCTTCCTGCATCATTTCACGGATACCCCCTACGTATTCTTCCGGTATCGATTTAGTATTGTTTTCAGGAGCTTTTGCTTTTTTAGCCTGACTCCTTTGACTATCATTTCTTTGATCAGATATTCTGTAATCCAGTAAAATACACAAATTTAAAACATAAAACACATGATCTTTTATTTCTTTCATAAACATATTACAGAGGGACAGAAAATAAAACATGCTTAAACAACAACATTTATATAATTCTAGTCCTTAGACCATTTCTTAACAAGACTCTTCATCTTGTCACACTTCTTTATAATTTTATCACCTATCTTTTTCTTCTTAATCCTCTCGTTCCTTAGTTCATCCATCACCGAGTTAGGTTGATTTGGATACCCTGCTGGTGCGGATGCAGATGGAAAAAGATAAGCTATTTCTCTCGGATATATGTGAGGATTTGCCACATAAGCTTGCATTTCCTCGTCGGGAATGCCTGTTGTATAAAACTCCTCGACTAGACGGGCTTCCTCCCATATCTCATTCGCTTGTTTAGATATAGGTTGGTACAGGCACTCGATACGGTGGAAAGTTAGGAACCTCAGAATAATAAATCTGTCCACGGCTGGGTTCAGCTATAGTATGAGGGTTTTGGTAATCGGGTGGCGGTGTTCCAAAATGCCACATACTCTGGTTGGAGTGGCAGTCCATCCAACTAGATGATTCAGTACTAGTTTCATGTTTTATCCTACTTTGAACTCCATGCCTCCAGAAGGATAATAGTTTGGAATATCAGTCAGCAGAATACCTTCCGAAGTGTCGCTCAATATTTCTATCGGCATTTCAGGGCTATCCAGAGCATATAGTGGTTGGCTTCCGTAAGCCAATTATGGATCTATGTGATCAACTAGATACATCTGGTTCATCGAGTTTGTCGGGATCGGATTTATCGGGTTGTTCAAGTTATATAGATCAGCCGGGTTTGAATATACCGGTTCAGTCAGATTTACTGATACAGTTGGTCGTTTAGGACCAAAATTGATACTAGCTTTGTCAGACGGCTCAGACGAGGGTGCAGGGTTTGATCATCTTGCTACCCGTCGCTTTTGTCCGTAATAATTTGTATATGACATCTACATAAATTTACACTTAGGGATAGGTAGATTACCAATCATAGCTTATACCTACTTTATCAGATAAATGGTTAAAGCTTAGGTACTAATTATGTTAATACCTAATTCACTGAAACCGATGGCTCTGATACCAACCTGTCACACCCCGACTCAGGACCTGGGTGCGACTACCAGGTTGGTACCTGTTTTGTAAATATATCAGGGTAGCGGGTTCATTTTACATGAAGTCTTATAGCTTAAAATATTAATTCACATTGTCAAAATTAATCGGGAATTAAATACCCGAGTTTTTAGTACAAAACAGTGTTATATTATTATCACAAGGACTGTATATTCAAAAATAGAGCCATCTCGAGCGATCTTCTAATGACTCCAAATCCCTGTTATATCATCCATCATCATCTAATTACCTGCATGGGTTGGGAAAACACGTCAGCTATATGCTGGTGAAACATTGACTCGATAAAACAGTTTATAACAGTCGTAAATACAAACATAGTTTTCTGCTCAAAATCTCAGCATGAATGCATGTCATTCCCAGGATTTGTACCACTGCCCTACACACACAATTCAAAGGCTCCCCAAGTACATAGCCCCTATTCGGAGACAACCTTCCCCTAGGCTATGTGACCCTGTTGGAGAACTGGTTATGACTGACTTGGTTTTGTATGCCAAATATTAGTTATGTATGGATCCAGACACATGTGTATTCGGTCTGAGTTGCTTTTTATTATCTATTTTGTATTGTAACGATTTTAGAGACAATAATCTCATGCAAACATGTATCTGACTCTTTGCAATAAACAACCTGTTTATTACAAGAGTAAAGCAGTTCAGACCATAAAAGGTTAATGTGTTCACCTTGTGTTGTCAGTTCGGTGATATCAGAACTTCTTTCCTCAGTATGCTATTAACCTATATTTGTAATAGCTATGTATTAGCACCTTGATGGTGTTTCTTGATTAATCAGCAGACTTTAAGTCTGATCAGTTTAGCAGACTTTAGGTCTGATCAGCAGACTCTTAGGTTTGACCTAACCTTAGCAGAGTTATAGTCGTTTTATGAAAATACTTTGTAATTACATATGACGTTTGGTAGGGCACGCTTTGGCCTAATAGAGTCTATCACGTTGGCAAACTTCTCTAGGTAAGTAAACGGGTCCCACGATTGATTGGGATTTGTACGAATTACTTACCTTAGGCAAGAAGAGTCTATTAATGATATCCCCCTTCCAGTTACTACGTGCTCGTCAAAATAATAGTTTTGATAACATTACTTCCCGTAGAAGTAACATTATTATATTCAATAAAACATTATTTGGAAAATCAGTTAAGTTTAACGACTATATCCTTAACTAGGTTCTAATAACTATATAATGACGTAACTTAACCATAATCCTACCTTAATCGGCTAGTTGAGAGTAAGACTAAGACAAATCGGCATCGGGTCAGCTCATGATTCGTTTAGCAGCGCAACAGCTCGTATGACAACGTCTCGGCACCTCGTTTCTTCGCGAAATCAAGCCATCGGAACCTCGAAACACCCTAGCACGCTTCCCTAGGCTAACTATGTGAAAATGAAGGTGAAATGGGATGGTTTGGGCTTGAACCCGTGGCTGCCTATTTATAGCCTAGTCTTGTGCATCTTCGCGTCGCGCGAAGATGCTTCGCGTCGCGTGAACAGACCTATGGGCACCGCAATTTTGCATGTCAATCCCGTTCTGACATGTGTCGACACGTGGTAGGCTAAACTTTGAATTGTGTGCCAGCATCTTCGCGTCATGCGAAGTTTTTCAGTGGGTGGGATCTTCGCGTCGCGCGAAGATGCATGAAGATCAAAATTTACATATACCTCGATGGTATAGGATGAGGCATCTTAAACTGTGACTGGGACAGCAAACGCGAGAAGAATGAGGGAGTTTCATTTGTGTTCAATGATTAGTAAAGGGTATACAAGGAAGGGATATACAAGTTGTGTCTCGCGGGCTCCGGTCTTTGTGCTTGCTGGTTTAGACTTGGATGCCTGCAAGGGTCCTCTCGTTTCTGAGGCTCCTTCCTCTTTGATTTTCCTGGAAGAATAGACCTCATCTTCGATTAAAATTTTTCTTTTGTTTTTGATTGGGTTCTAACATAACTGCTGGTTTAATATCGCGTAGTTCTACCCCGAAGTCTGGTTTTTCATCATGCGCGAATTTTGGCTTGAAACCAAGTGTAGCATCCGGAAATTTTCGTTAATTGGCTTATGTGTCTCTATGAGCTCGCTATGTTAATCAGGATGGAATTTTTCCAAGTCGAGGGGCTTCCTAGTACTTATTAAAAATCCATTTAATTATCTTTTGATTTAAGTCATCACATTTCACAAGTTCAGGGACCAAAGTGTAAAAATTATTATAAACTAAACCCTAACTCCCTTCCCTTTCACTATTCCGATCGGTAGCCTTATGCTGCATCCTCCTCGGTTTTTGAGCCATTCCAACTCCATTCCAGCCATCTCCCGACTAATTCAAGGTTAGTATTACATCAAGGATTGTCTTTTTACCTTTAAAACCATTTATTAAACCCTAAAGATGTCATAATCATGTTAGGGTTTGACATTTGATTATAACTATTGCTGACAGATTCGTATTTGTTTATTGTTCGGTTTGTAACTCGATGAAAATTGATTGTTTTTAATCCGTTCTTATTTCCACGATGTTCTATTTTGAGTTTAGTTCCCAAAAAGGTATAATTTGTAATTTTTGGACGAGATTTGAATGGTTTTTATGATTTTATAAAAACGTGTGTTAAAGTTGATGTGGGGAGTCAAATTCTGGCCTGTCTTCCCGACATCATAACTGTTTTTTGACATGTCCAAAGTGGTTGGTTCCACTTCTGGAACTTCTTATTTTGAGTTAGGATTCCAACCTGATTGGAATCGTTTAATTTGGTTTGGTATTGATTTTTAAACAAATAAAACCCTTTTGTTGCACACTAAATAGATGCACCTACCTTTCCGTATTGGATGAATTTTTATGATTTTTGTGTGCACTGGAAATATATAACAAAAATATTTTTATAAATCTAAGACGTTTATGAAACTTCGGTAAAAATTTCATAATTTATTTATATGATTTTCCTATGTTATAAAATACATATTTGTATTCTAAAATATGCATGTTAGACTCGTTATTGATCCATACGTTCGTTTTAGGCTTTACCGGTGGCTGTGCAATTGTGTACTTTCCGGGGCTGTTTAAAGTGAGGTTTCTGCTCCGTCATCTTTGTAACATTTCGGATTTTTCAAACCGTATTCGTTTACGTTTAACCCGAACCGGGAATAATTAAGATCTTCATTATTAAACAAAAAAGTAATATATTTAAGTTTCTTATGTTCAATTTATACCCCTCATACTTTATATAATGTTCAAATCCTTATTTAAAACATAAAAAGTTCAATAATGGACCAAATATCAAACTACAGGGATTGAATATGTAAAAAATGAAACCTCACCCATAGGGTGGCCGGAGCGCTGCGTGGTGAGCCACTCC
This sequence comes from Bidens hawaiensis, assembly GCF_021521415.1. Lineage (NCBI taxonomy): Eukaryota > Viridiplantae > Streptophyta > Magnoliopsida > Asterales > Asteraceae > Bidens > Bidens hawaiensis. The sequence goes on from NW_027495656.1 coordinate 145,606, forward strand.
CCCACCATCGCGTGGCGCCGTGAGTGGCCTCTACAGTTTGTTAGTTCGATTTCTTTTCTTCGTTCGTTTTTGGCTTGAAATCGCTTATTTTAGGACATAATCGAGTGAATTAAGCCCAAGAAAACTAATATAACTAATACATGTCCATATACATAACCCATTGATTAAGAACGAAATCTACAGCTTATAACATTGATTTGATCATTAAAACTAGATTCGGTTTCCAAAACGAGTAAATATACTAAATATAGTTCGTTTTTGCCTATATTATATAAACAACATCATATTCTTCTGCCATAATCATCCCTAAACCCTAAATAAACAACCCTAGCCGTCACTTGCCTCTTCTCCTCATAAATCCTTTGGTTTTTGCTTATTTGTTGAAGATACAAGTTCGTTCGTTTGACTTTGTTTATAATTGGACATTTGACTCATCATATCTGTTGACTTTTCACTTTCCGGGTAAGTTGTAAACATATGAATTGTTCATATAAATTCCCTAGTCAATAACCTTCAATCAATTTTGGTGGTTGAAGGGCGTTGACTGGTCAATTCGTTTAAAACTCGTTAAAGGGTAAAACAGTCAACAAGTTTGACTTTATGTTTTCTCATACTTCTGATCGGATTCAATGTTCGGTCCAGAAGAATTTTATTCTCATAATGAATTTTTAAGGCCACTGACCAAAACCCAACTTCCGACTCGCTGTTCGGATTCTAGTCATTACCAGCTCGCTTAAATCTTAAATATAATGTAACTTGAGTTCTAAACGCCCGTTTGGATTGATTCCAGCAACCATGAGTTTGTTTTTACTTATATTATCATATCACAAAGTTTTAGGTTCTGATCATTAATCTCGTTCGACACATAGTGGACGACTCGTTTAATCTTTAGTTTATTTATCTTAATAATTAATCACTTGCCTTTAATCTAAGGTGAGTTTTATCATTCCCCTATTTTACCCAATTTTCACAATGTTTTGGGGACATATGCGTATATCGTACTATATATATATATATGTATCAAAAATAGGAAACCTGTATTTGTGTGCGATTAATCAAATATACTTGTTATGTGCTTACTTGTTTATGTGCGTATTCGTTTGGCATATCCCCTTGTGGAGTGTTCTCATTGACCAATGCCCGATTCGCCTGACAATGGACTTATTATTATTATTTGCTCATGGTTGATTTACCGACGCTCGATTCGCTTGGAAATGGTTTAATCGAAAAATTATTTGCTCATGGTTTGATTTCATTACCGCATTTATTACATTTTGCTTATTTCTCATATTTACTATATTAACATTATTTTATTGCAAAACTGGTGATAAACTCACTCAACATGTGTTGTTGACAAACTCTGTTTTCTACTCATATGCAGGTTGCTTGAGTTAAAGTTTGGATACTTAGAAAGACCTTAGGGTTTTAATGAAGACAAACATGAATTTAAATTTTTGTATATATTTATTTGAATTGTTTTGTTGTATTTTAATATTGTGTGCACATTTGAAATAAAATAATTAAATAGATATTGTTGGGACATAGTTTATGGTTTATGCTTTGTCGGGTTGGGTTTTTGTATGTAAACCGAGATCAGTTGATCTCGGTGGGCTTTTAGTTTGTTTTGGGCCTAGTTGGTAGTCTATATAAAACATATGTAAACGAAGTTAGGGTTGTTCGTTCAAGTGTATTATTCACCCGTGTAAGTTGTTGAGGGCTTAAGCACCCGACGTATAATATACGTGTGTTTTGAAGCTTATTCATTGTTTTACGTGTGTTCTTGTTTGTTTCATAAAATCGGCTTAGTGATTAGTTTGCGCCTAATCATTGAGTGTCTGGATATCACATTGAAAGATCCGTCACAGGACTTACAATTGGTATCAGAGCCTATAGACCAATTCTAGTCTCGGTTGAAGGTGATATCAAGGATTCTACTGGTGACTTTATGTGGTGCTTTTGGTTGAAGAATTCTGGATCTTGAAGATAGACTGTTCTTCGTGTTCTTCGGGTTGTTGAAGTTTTTATGGAAAAGATTTGGGTCAATCTTCGAGTTAAATTCAAATCCCATTATTCTTGGGATTTGACTAAATCTTTAAAGATTTCAATATCAAGAGCTTTTAATAGTTTTCGGCGAAGATTTGAAGGTTTTCAGGAAAGGATTTGGGTTAATCTTTGTGTTTAATTCAAATCCCTTTATTCTCGGGATTTGACCATATCTTCAAAGATTACTATATCTTGAGCTTTTAATAACTCTCGGTGGCTTCATTGTGTTATCGGGAAGATTTCTATATTTTCGGGAAGATTTTCAGCGTTCTCGGGATGATCTTTGAGTTCTCAGCTAAGTATCAGAGTTCTCGGTCAATAATCGAAGTTCTCGGCCAATGTTCAAAGTTTTGGTTAAATTTTAACGTTCTCGGCTAGTTTTGCTTGTTTTCGGTCAAGTTTCAGGGTTCTCGGCTACTGTTTCAAGTGGGCTTATAATTCATTGGACTAGTCATCCAAGGTAAGTTCATGGCCTTCACACCTTCCAGATCATCCGAGGTAAGTCCTGTACTATGCTCCCAATCATGTATTGATAAGTTAGGACTATATAAAATTCACAATAGTAATATACTTAGAGAAATGGAGGGAATTAAAAAATATGAAAATGCTACCCTTAAGAAACTGGAAAGGTATTAAAAGAGAAAATAGAGGCACAGCAAAAGGATTTTTCAAAACTCCAATCTGATTTCAGCGTAAAATGCTGTCACCACCTAAATGCTAAAAAGAAAATTTCTGAACTAACCGCCAAGTTAGTTGCATCGAAGTTGGATATAGCCAAACTAACAAATAAGTTCGAAAATGCTGAGTTCAATTTTAAAAAATTTGATGTCTCTAGTACTGTTGTTGAGTCAATGATAGAAAATCAATTAAAATGGAAAGAAAATAAGAGTGTGGGTATTGGATATAACATGGTTCCCCCTCCATATAATAAAATTACACTGGACTTCCTCTTACCAAGGAAGAAGAAGAAAAGGAAAAGTGTTTGCAGTATGGTAAGTCACCTGCAACTGACAAGGGTACGGTAGTTTAGATACGGCGTCTGAGTGAACTTATGGGGTGAACAATTCTAATGTGTCTACTTCATGTGCAGATGAAGTAATAGTTGAGGATTGGACCGATGATGATGATAAATCACCCATTAATTCTACTGCTTCTTTCAGTTTACCTGTTTTGCCTATTTTAAACAATAGTGCTACTGATCTGTGTGTGGGCTCTGATAAAAGAGCAAAGACAATTGTGTGGCTGATATTTCTAAAACTTCTAAAAACAGTGATTTGTTTTCAAATAAACTTGATAAAAATAAAATTATTCATAAACATTTGTCACCCAAGTTTGTTAAAGAAGGATGTTCTTGTACTCATAATTGTGAGAAATCCAGTGCTAAGTCCAAAGCAAGACAAACAGGCTCACACAACAGAGCAAGACTAGGAATTATCCATAACAATTTTTTCGTTAAAAGGCAAACGTGTTTTAATTATGGCATTCCTGGTCACATTGCTAGAAATTGCCAACACCGTCCGTATGTCCCATATTATAGATATCATCAGCGGACTATGCCTCAAGATACCTACAAAAACTTTAACTCAAATAAAACGAGGTATTATAAGGCAAAGCCCTCTGACGGTGATTGAAGGAGAAACAAGGCTGAAAGGTCAAGTACACATTAGACCAAGCAAAATTTGGTTCAAAAGCCGAACAGAAACCCGGTTTCAGCTCCGAGACCCAAGTGGGCCTCAGAATTGAAATCGTTCATAAGATCAAAGTCAAATGTGTCTTCCGTCTGTAAACCAGAGACAAAGCCAACTGTTTGTACAAACAATAAAGTTTTAAAACCGAAATACAAATGGTTGCCTAAATCTCCGGTGACCAAGTCATCCAAACCCTCCTGTTCGATCTTTGATAATCAGGAAGACATGTCATGGCAACCCGCGACACGTTTGAACAACTCAGGTTTACCTAGAACGGCTATGGACTGGGTACCTAAAACTACCTAATCTCGCACATTGTGTAGGAACAGCTATGGAGGAATATCATCAGACCGTGGTATGTTGATAGTGGCTGTTCCAAGCACATGACAGGAGACATCTCTCAGTTGCACAACATTCAAATTTTTAATGGAGGGTATGTTTCCTTTGCGGAAGGAGAGAAGGGAAAGATTACACAGAAAGGTGTAAGAGACTGTTGTTCTCAGGTTATCTGGATGCAACATCAATTGCTGGATTACGGTTTGAAATTTCTTGACACTCCTATTTTCTTTAATAATGATGCTGCCATTTCCATTGTTAAAAACCCGGTTCAGCATTCTAAAACAAAGCACATCGATATCAAAATTCATTTTATTCGTAACTGTTACGACCAGAAGATAATTCATCTTGAACAGGTCCACACTGATAATAATGTGGCGGACCTATTTACGAAACCGGTCAGAACAACCAGATTCAATGAGCTTGTATGGTTTCTTAAGATGTTGCGTTTTGAAGACTGAGTACTTTTGAGGTTAAATTTTGTACATAAATTTTTTCTTTTCATAATTTCTGTACAAATTTAGGGGGAGAAAAAGGAAAAATACAAAAAGAGTGTGTGTTCTAAAAAAATGTTTTGTTCTGTTGCTTAAAATTACGTCGGTTACTCAAGTTCAACGGACATATTTCATATGTTTGGTCCCGTTATCAACTCTTGACTCACGGGATAGCCATTAACCTTAGGACTGAAAGCGATTGAACATAAACAAAAAAAAAAAGACAAAAAAAACTTTTTGGTTTAACTATCGGTTTAAGTTCTTTCACTGAAAATTATGTCGGCTACCTAAGTTTGAGGGACACATATTATTATGTGTTTGGTCCTATTGTCTACCTGTAGACACATGGGATAGTCATTTATCTGAAGACTGAAAGTGACTGGGGTGATTGAATTTAAAATTGTATTCTAATTATCATCTGGGAAGTGATATTATTATTCAGCTAAAGCTTACTAGAAGCTTAAAATATTTTCAAATGAAAACTGATCCAACCTTTGAGAAATGATAGATAAATTGATTATGTGTGCCTAATATGTGAAGTTATTAGGCTAAAAAGGCTCTTGATTAGTCATTGATGTGTATGGTAGCTTTCCATGATAAGTAAAAGTTTGAAGTGATATAAAATAAATCTACTAAACTTATTGTGAAGATTCATTTTGAAGATGTTTGCATGTCCTTAGATACATCTCTCCGAATGATAGGCAGAAAGGCAATTACCCATTCATACACGAGCCCGTTAGTCTCTTGATCGCCAAAATATTATGAAGCTTAAAAAAAAACCCTTGTGTACATATATATGAAAAATGTTACAAATTATTTTTTTTAAAAACATAAAGGGCACCAGGGAACTACTGGGGTGCGGCATACAATAAGTCCTAAACACCCTGAATGTAAGGCTTGTAAGTCCGGATGGCATGTAAGTCCAACATTCAACCTTAAAGCTTAAAATTATTTTTGTATAGAGAAAATTCTTTTGATCAAGCACTAGGGGGTTGGAGTCAAATTGGGGTGATATGGGGAAAGCCAAATAAGCTTTGAAAAGAGATAGGGGGCATCATAGGTCCGTAAGTGATGTCCATATAAGCTTTATGCTTAATTGAATCTAAGCATATTACTGGCGCAATGAAAGTCATACTAAGTTTCTAATTACCTGCTATCAAATTTTTTCACTATGTCATAATAATGCTGAAAATGAATCATGGTGAAAGTATCTTAATCAATATGATCTCATGTTCGGATCTTTGATTAAAAGGGAACGGATGTTTTCAAATAGCTGAAATTTGATCCCAAAATTTGATGAATCTGCTAGACATGTAAATTATTTTTAATTTAGTTTTATTGTGATTTTATTTTTTAATTTTTATTTTTACTTCATGTGTACTCGTGTCGAAACAGATGACCTTAAAAAATCAATTTTTCATGACTCAGGATTATTTTTAATCATAAAACTATGACAACTGCTGGTCTTGATTTGTGGGCCAGTTTCTTTGTCCAACGGTTGTTTTTGTTCTCAGCCTGGTTCAACTACCCGAATGTGTTTCTGTTCGGCCCATTTGGTCATTAGGCCCAGATAATTATGTTTCCGGAGTTTAAGAGGCAGTTTTTGGTCATCTTTGAACTCCTGCAAAATATTACCATTCCTGTTTTTCAAATTCCCGAAATTCCAAAGTTCTTTCCGGTTTCCGTCGAGCATAAAAGGTAATAAACCCTAACCAAATCGACTTTTCAAATCAAGTTTGCGTAGTAATTGGGGTTATCTTCAATCGGTTAAAGTGTGTGATCGCGCTCGTTTAGACGTTTGCATTGAACGATTAGGAGTGATTAATGGTGTTGTGAGTTTTTCATATAGTTGTAGGTCGCTCTTCAATGGAATTTGGCGTGTCTGTGAAGATGAAGATGATGAATTCAAGGGTTTTCGGTGATGGTTGACCGAATTCTCTTGGTCAAACGAGAAATCCTTGGTTCTCGGTCAGACCTCAACAGAGAATCTTTTCGGTCACCCGAGAAATTGTTGTTTTAAGTGGTTCCAAAATTTCTTGACAGAAAACACAAAATTTGAACCGAAAACTCACTCACTGAACCAAAAAAAACTTCTACTAATGTGTCCTATCCTCAAGCTACACATGTCTTACTTCATGAATCACAAATTTGTCTCGTTTGTTGCAGTCATGGCTGATCAAGCGCCTTTGACGTGAATTGACTCTCACAATGTCGCTGGATGCTTAACTGATCCTCCACTTGGTCACAAGGAGTTTAAATCAATGATAGTTGGTTTGAACACCTGCAGGATTTCTCATGCTTTACGAGAAAATCCTGTCATATGCAAGAAGATGGTGGACGACTTCTGGAAGAATGCGTCTATCAATCTAAGAGGGGCTGGAGGATTAGCTGTAACTGAATCAAACATTCAGAAACGGCCTGTCATTGTTTCTAAATCCATCATCCATGAGGTGATATTATTCGGAGATCAACCTCACTACCCCACAGAATTTCCAGTTGACGATATTTCAGTAATTGTTAGAATAATGACTACGAAGGAGTCTACCCACCTGCCATCAAGATGCTCTTTCATCTGTATTGGAGATTCTTGATTCACACATTCTTCTCGTGCATCTCGGGACATAAAGGTGGTACCGATGAGATAAGCCTTACGCAGATGTCAGCTGTTACTGCTTTTATCATGGATTAGGATTATAATTATTCCAAGTTTGTGTTTGATGAAATGATGAGCAATCTTCAAGGGAAGAAGAAAGAGACGTTTCTGATGTACCCGAGGTTTCTACAAATGATATTTGACTCTCATTATCCTGATATGATCAAGTCTTTGGAAACGATTGATGTGAAGGCATTGGGACCAACCACCTTTGGGTTAATGAAACAGTTAAGGAAATGGACAAAAGTAGTTTATAAAGGAATTCATCCGTTGGTAAAATTTGGAAAATTTGCTGAAATTGAGGAGAGTGTGGGTAATGTTGGTGCTACTGTTGCCGAGGAACATTTGGTTCATGTTCAAAGGCATGCCACGGCCTTTGAGGTGTTATTTGATGATGATGATTTTGATATTTCTCCGTCACAACCCATGGAGATTGAACACAACAGTCTGTGCATACTGCTGAACAACTCGAACAGTTTGAAGCACTCAAGGAACAGCTCCAGTCGACTGCATTGAAGCCTCCTCGATCAGTCGTTGTAGCTCAAGTAGAAGATAATTTAGAAGAAGAGCTATTCACCGATCTCATTCCACGCAAAAGGAAAAAGAAAGATCCGAGACCAAGAGGGTTGGCTGCTGAAGTAACATCAACTGTATTACCAACTATCACTGAGCCAGAAACTGTTGAGGCTCCAGTTGCTCAAGACCCATCCACTGTCACTAAGCAAACTCAAGAACCGATCATGGAAGACACTACTCATATGTTTGACTTTGAGACTGATAACTATTTCAACACTGAACCATTGGGATCATCTAATCCGATCGATCAAGGAAGCTCTAGTACAGTTGAGAAGTGGCACATATCTTGGCCATGCAAGACAAATTTCTTCAAGATAGGGGCAAGGGCATTTCTTTAGAAGCTGATCCAGTTGATATTCAAGCTTTGCAACATAGAGTATTTGAACTTGAACAAGACTCAGTTGTAAAAGATGTTCGTATTAAGGAGCTTAAAGAGAGCCACGTTGATAAAGATTCAAGATTCTGGAACTTCAAGCTAGCTTCGGTGGTCTTATTGCGATGTATCTAGATCTTCAAGCTAGCTTCTGGAACTTTAAAAGCTCGGCTGATATTGAAAATGATAAGCGTCCAGCTTCAAACATTGACACTTCTGCTGGTATGAGAAATGCTTATCTGAAACACCAAAGAGAGATGAACAAAAGGAATGATTAATGAAGAAGATGCTGATAAGGAAGAATTCAAATCAGAACGTGGTGTCATCTGAGCATCCAGAAAAATTTGTTGTAAGTCTTCAAAAGGGCTTCTTTGATAAATACGGTGATTGATCTGGAGTTCTCTCATGGGGATATGCAGTAGATAAAGAAATGTGGTGGGTAAAGCGGAAATCTGGTAGCACCGAGTACTATGATAAAATGAAAAATTTTGGGTCTTGGACGAAAGTCGATCTGACTAACTTATCTCATGCTCCGTTTCACAATCCAAACAATGAACCAAAAGCTGACAAGTTTAGGAAGTATTTGAATTCTAAAGTGGAACGTGGATTTCCAAGCATGCCTACTGCGAATCTTTTCTTAAGAAGGCTAAGGGTGTTCGTGATCGTCATACCAATAAGACCATGGTAAATGTGATGTGGCCACCGACGGACAAAGTAAAATCAATTCCGATCTCCAAGAGGTTTCCAAAGGGGTCTCTTGATGAAATGAAGTTTTGGACATATGATGGTGTGACGGCTACTATAACTATCAGATTGAATAAGGGTCAATATCGTCTAGTTGATCCTAAGGATTTATTGAAGTTTGGAGAGAAGGATCTCAAAACCCTTAGCAAATTTCAGATTACTGCTGAACCACTGTACGAACCAGCTGCTAAGGAGTACACTGGCATGATAGGAGCAATTGTTAAGGTTTGTGGGCAGGTGCACGTAATGCCAAGATTCAAGGGATCCGAGCATTCTCGAATGCTTGGACTCGAATTGTAAAAGAAAGGACTTGAAATGCCAACCGCGGGTAGCTACACGTCAAGAGGTTATTTTTATTTGTTAATCATCATTATAAGCCTTAGGGTTTCGTTATGTGCATAATTTCTTATATGCTAGATGGGATGCTAATATGGTTAGGAGCAGGAGGTGCTTAGGACGGGTTGGTAAAATAAAAGACTAATAACACTAGATCAACGTTATCAGCAGTTTACCGTTACCTACCATGTTCTAAATGCTACTTGTGCTTGACTATGCTAGGGTTCTGTCTTTGTAGGGATAGGATACGGCCAACGCTCGTGTCATTAACGTTAAAGTTCACCTCATTCCTTAAATGATCCCGTTTATTCCTCAACCTCTCGAAAGCTTTTATGTGTCATAGTTTAGCTAAGGTATAGTGTGCTACCATCTAGTACAGGTTCGATCTATACCATTCTTGCGTATGATTAGATGATTAGGAGTTGTCTCAATCTGTGCCCGTTCCTGTATAACGGGATTCGGGGACGAATCCCATTGTAAGGAGGGCGGACTTGTAACATCCGGAAAATTTCGTTAATTGGCTTATGTGTCTCTATGAACTCGCATTGTTAATCGGGATGGAATTTCTCCAAATCAAGGGGCTTCCTAGTACTTATTAAAAACCTATTTAATTATATTTCTATTTAAGTTATCACATTACACAAGTTCGGGGACCAAAGTGTAAAAATTATTATAACCTAAAAACGCTATCCCTTCCCTTTCACTATTTCGATCGGTAGGTTCATGCTCCATCCTCCTCGGTTTTTGAGCCATTCCAACTCCATTACAACCATCTCCCGACTAGTTCAAGGTTAGTATTACATTAAGGATTGTCTTTTTCACCATTAAAACCGTTTATTGAACCCTAGAGATGTGATAATCATGTTAGGGTTTCAGTTTTGATTATAAGTGTTGCTGACAGATTCGTACTCGTTTATTGTTTGGTCTGTACCTTAGTGAAAATTGATTGTTTTTTATTGATTCTTATTTCCATGATGTTCTATTTTGAGTCTAGTTTCTAGAGAGGTATAATTTTTAATTTGTGGACAAGATTTGAATGGTTTTTATGATTTTATAAAAACGTGTGAAAAAGCTGATGCGGGTAGTCAAATTCTGGTATGTCTTCCCGACATCATAACTCTTTTTTGACAAGTACAAATTGGTTGGTTCTACTTCTGGAACTTCAAAGTTTGAGTTAGGATTCCAACCCAATTGAAATCTTTTAGTTTGGTTTGGTATTGATCTTTAAAAAAACAAAACCCTTTTCTTGCGCACTGAAATAGCTGTACCTACCTTTCCGTGTTGGATGAATTTTTTGCACTGGAAAAATATAAAAAAAAAATACTTTTAGAAACCTAATACTTTTATGAATCTCTGGTAAAAATTTCATAATTTATTTCTATGATTTTCCTATGTAATAAAATACATATTTGCATGCTAAAATCTGCATGCTAGACTCGTTATTTATCAATTCTTTCGTTTTAGGCTTAACCGGTAGCTGTCCAGTTGTGTACTATTAGGGGCTGTTTAAAGTGAGGTTTCTGATCCAGCATCTTCCCAGGTATGTCATATGTATTATACTTTAGTATCATGAGCAATTAAGGTCGTTTGGTTAATCAATTGTCGAAAGATTGAAAACTAGGATATTAGTTGTCTAGTTTGTTGATTGTTGTGTTTATCGCATTGTTTTAGGGAATTAACAACCAATTCAAATTGTGTAGTGTCGGTATGTTATACGGGCTTTGAAAAACTTAATTTTTATGTTAATGGGGCGGAATTAGTTGTCGATTTCTCAAACGGGTCGGTACAACACAAATTCACGTTTAATTGCTAGTTTATGCGTTATACAAGTGAATTGCCGACCCGTTTCAACTCGTGTAGTGTCGTGTGGACTTGTTGGCTGTAATTATTCTAAATTTGGTCCACACAGGGCTGATTTGGTTTCTAAGTACATAAACAACTCGTTAACGCGCGTATTCGATACAATTAACAACTTTTGGGTGTAGTTTGGAAATCCTTGTCCACGGAATTAAGGATGGTCTTGGTAACTTTGAGCCCTCGGGGGCTGATGTAATTGGAATTTGTATGGATGAGGCTTTAGCTTAATCAAATCATGTTAGAACGCCTCGTAGGGTAAGCGAGTCGGTGCGGTTTAGTTAGTAATCGTTGTGTGCAATCCGACAGGTTTGTGATTTATGGATTTTCTTAGAAGTTCTCTAGCTCGTTGGTATTTATGTGACTAGTCTCATGTGAGTTCATGATGCCCTTTTAACTCTTTTTACGATTTGGGCTGGCATACACACTCTATTACAAATATTACTCGATTTTACTCGTTAAATCTATTTGGATGGCATTTGATAGCCTTATGACTATTTGTACATTTATGGAACTAGGTGAGGATTATATTCTATGCCTTAGGATATGCTGGACTCGTGTTGGTCATAAATTCATTAAGGTTATATATGTTGTTTATGGTCTAGGCTCGAGGATATCATTAGGCCTGGTATCAATTGAATATGAGTAGACCTACTTACATTATTTCATATTTTGGACTGACTTATATATATTACTTTATAGGCTATGATTGTTGATTTTATTTTGTTCCTTGTGACTAAGATTTATGTGAGTAGGCCTATTGATGGGTGTGTGCATTATTGATGTGTTTGCATGGCGATTGTGGCCAGGTCAAATATATTACTCGGGTTCTTAAATCCCGGGGTGGGGAGGCCCGTGTTGCATAATCATCATTAAGGTGGGTCAAATATATTACTCGGATCCTTGACTTCGTGTCTCGTGATTCGAGGTGAGGAGGTAAGTCGTTTACTAAACCGTGATCGGGTCAAATATATTACTCGGGTTCTTAAATCCCATAGTAGGGAGGCCCGTATCACGTGTTTAGGTTTGTTAAGCCGTGACCGAGTCAAATATATTACTCGGGTTCTTAAATCCCGGGGTTGGGAGGCTCGTGTCATGTGCTTATGTCTTACAGCGCTCAGGTCAAATATATTATTCGGGTTCTTAAATCCCGGGGTGGGGAAGCCCGTACGTGTTTTCGACCGTGAATATATTATTTGGTGATTATCTATTTAGTTGTTTGCCTATTATTTCCTATACTGTTTATTACCTATAACCTTTGAAATAATTGATGAATCTTGTTTACTAAAACGTGAACTCACTCAACTCAAGCTGACTTGGTGTGTATGTTAGTTTGATTTTCAGGTTAAGATTATCGCTTGGACATGCTGGAGACTACTGGGACGGTTGAGGATGAATCTTGTTTACTAAAATATGAACTCACTCAGCTCAAGCTAACTTTGTGTGTATGTTAGTTTGATTTTCAGGTTAAGATTATCGCTTCGACGTGCTGGAGACTACTAAGACGGTTGAGGACGTTCCTAGTCGAGGACTTTCAAATAAAACGGACATTTTATTTTATATTTGATTTTGGGCCCATGTCCCCCGTTTTGGGGTTTTTGATACTCATGATTTTCCGCTGCTTAATACTCTGAATGGGTTTTTAATAAAATGAATTTGCTTTGGTTTTAAATTTTTGAGATATTTGGTTATGATTTCCAACTATAGGATTCCCGGGATTCGGGGTCTTACAAGTTGTTTTCAGAGCCAAGATTCGAGGGATCCGAGCATTCTCGAATGCTTGGACTCGAATTGTAAAAGAAAGGACTAGAAATGCCAACCGCGGGTAGCTGCACGTCAAGAAGTTATTTTATTTGTTAATCATCATTATAAGCCTTAGGGTTTCATTATGTGCATAATTTCTTATATGCTAGATGGGATGCTAATACAGTTAGGAGCAGGGGGTGCTTAGGACGGGTCGGTAAAGTAAACGACTAATACCACTTGATCAACGTTATCAACAGTTTACCGTTACCTACCATGTTCTAAATGCTACTTGTGCTTGACTATGCTAGGGTTCTGTCTTTGTAGGGATAGGATACGACCAACGCTTGTGTCTTTAACGTTAAAGTTCACCTCATTCCTTATATGCTTCTGTTTATTCCTCAACCTCTCGAAAGCTTTTGTGTGTAATAGTTTAGCTAATGTATATTGTGATACCATCCAGTACAGGTTCGATCTATACCATTCCTGTGTATGATTAGATGATTAGGAGTTGTCTCAATCTGTGCCCGTTCCTGTATAACAGAATCCGGGGACGAATCCCATTGTAAGGAGGGCGGACTTGTAACATCCGGAAAATTTCGTTAATTGGCTTATGTGTCTCTATGAACTCGCTATGTTAATCGGGATGGAATTTCTCCAAATCGAGGGGCTTCCTAGTACTTATCAAAAACCTATTTTATTAAATTTCTATTTAAGTTATCACATTACACAAGTTCAGGGACCAAAGTGTAAAAATTATTATAACCTAAAAACCCTATCCCTTCCCTTTCACTATTTCGATCGGTAGGTTCATGCTGCATCCTCCTCGGTTTTTGAGCCATTCCAACTCCATTACAACCATCTCCCGACTAATTCAAGGTTAGTATTACATTAAGGATTGTCTTTTTTCACCATTAAAACCGTTTATTGAACCCTAGAGATGGCATAATCATGTTAGGGTTTGAGTTTTGATTATAAGTGTTGCTGACAGATTCATACTCGTTTATTGTTTGGTATGTACCTCGGTGAAAATTGATTGTTTTTGATCGATTCTTATTTCCATGATGTTCTTTTTTGAGTCTAGTTTCTAGCACGAGTCAGACATTCGGACCACCAATAATATTCCTTCAAATCTTTGTATATCTTAACGGCACCTGGATGGATGGAATGTTTGGACTTATGCGCTTCGTCCATGATCAAGTCATATAGTTTACAAAAAGTTGGAATCTAGACTCGGTTTGTTTGAGGTATACAATGTCATCGGTTTTCATTTCAAAATTTTGCTCATCCGCGTACAAGATTTTGTTTTCTAAATATTATGCTCTTAAGGCTTTCATTTGGGCGATATGAATTTGCTCGATAACGTTCGTCTGAAAAATCGTTTCAAGTGCCCGTACTTTCCAAGGTTTAACTTTATCCATCCATCTTGAGACGTCGGTTTCCATAGTTTCAATTGTTCCACAACTCTACTCGTCTTCCTTACCCCATATCTAGTTTCGTCCGTTCAATTGCAGGTTATGGGCTTTTGTGATTCATGTAAATTGTGCATTTAATGGCATATAAGTAGTATTCCCATGCCTTAGGTGTAAAAGCAATCGTCCCATACTCCAGGTTAAGGATATTATAATTTTTCTTGTGTGTTTTTGATTGTTAGGAAGCGTGTGTTATAACCTTGTTTCCCTGCATTAGTACACATCCTAAATCCTTTCGAGATGTATCACCATAGATTACAAGATCATTAGTCCTTTCTAGACGACTTAGCATAGGGGTTTGACAAAGTTTCTGCTTTAATGATTAAAAGACATTTCTTGTTCTCCTTCCCAATCATAGATTCAGTTTCCTTGGGTTGAAAGAGTTAAGAGTTGGGCTAAACTGGAAAGTGTACAATGAAGCGCTAACAATATTTAGCTAGTTCCAAAATTTGGCAAATTTCTTTTGTTGACTCTGGTGTTTATTAGTTTTGCTCTGGTGTATGTAAATTCCGTGTCAACTAATAACGTATTCGAAAATCATAGTCCTTGTAGCTAGAATTCATACTTGGACAATTCCTCCTGCCTCAACACCTCCAAGATTGATCATAATTGTTGTTCAGGTTCAATTTCAGTTTTCTAATACAACAAGAGATCATTAGTAGCGTTATAATGAATTTGTTGCAGTACGGTTTACAACTCGGTTCGGGAGATCCATGAAAAATGCAGTTGTCTTAGTCAGTTCGAAAGGCATAACTAAGGGTTCATAGTGACCATACCGAGCTCGAAACACCAATTTAGAAACATCTTCCTCTTGGATCTTAACTTGAAGATAGCCGGATCGGAGGTCGATTTTTGAGAAGTAATTCACTCCATGGAATTGATTGATCAAATCGTCGAATCATGAGACGGGATGTTAGTTTTTGATAGTGATTTTTGTTTAGTTCTCCGGTAATCAACACACTTCCTAAGCCTCCATCTTTTTTCTTTACCAACAACACTGGTGCTTCCAAATGAGGATAGCTAGGTTCTATGAAATCCTTATCTAATAATTCTTGTAGTTGTGTAATTAGTTCTTATATTTCGGAGAATGCCAGACGATAAGGTGCCTTGGTACTAGTAGTTTCCTCTAAGGTCAGGTCAGTTCGGAGTTCAATTCTTCGGATAGTGGGATTTCGGGTAGTTCAGTAAGGATATTGGAGTATTCGAGTACTACAGGAATGTCTCCTATATGTTTCATTGGGTTTTTATGGTTACATTTTCCAGAATTTGCCATACACCGTAGGCGTAAGCGCTTTAATACTTTAAGATGAAACACAAGAGATGATATTGCACCAAACTTTTCTTCTTGTATCATAATTGTTTCATTATCTAAGAGAGGAATTTTAACTATTTACTCATCTCACACGATTTCTACCTTGTATTTAGCTAACCAGTCCGTACTGACAATTACTTCGATGCTTTCCAACTAAACCAGGAGTAGGTCAATACAAATCAGTTGTTCATTTAAGATAATAGGAAAGTTTTGGAGTATTTGGTTAACAGTTATCAATCAATTTTTTATTCTATTAGCGAATTTTATAGCATAGGGGCCTTACTAGTTCACTAACCAGTATATTTCCCAGGGGTACGAATTCAATGGAGAATAACTCTTCTATCGGTATCTATATTAAACGAACTGAAGCATATTAGTCAGAAATTACAAATGTATTCTCTCACCACAATTAAGTCTTGTTGTGTTTTATCGGGTCCGACCACTAATCGTGGTCTCTAGCCGAGTTAGACGTCGATGTTCGTTCTTAGTTTAATTTGAGACAGTTCCTTTTGAAGCGTTTCATACTTCGACACTTGTAGTAAACATGAGGGTTTGTCATAGTTTGTGATCGAATTTGTTGCGATTGGGACTACTGTAAGTGGTGAGGTCAGAACGGTCGGTTTACAATGGTCATAATGGTTTCACGGCTATAGGAATAGTATCCAATCTTCCCGCTTTTATGCCATGCCTTTATTCAACATACCCATTAGCAAAGGTTCATTGTATATGTTTAATTCTGAATTAAAGTTGATTGTCGTATTATTGAGTTGTAGGGTGCGCAAGTTTAAATTGTTGTAGCTTTTGTACCCCTGTTTCATGATTAATTCATTTTGGTACAAGATGATTTCCCCGGGCATTCTCAACACACTATTTCTAACCAAATCAAAGCTACCACCCCGGTTTGTGTCACAGTTTTCTCAAAAGTTAAGTGGCTAATTGGATTAACTAAGGTCTTAACCTTCGGATTATTAACCATATTATTAGTCGAACCAAATCGTTAGAACGGTTTGTGCATTCCAGTTGACCCGCTCTTTCATTTTGGATTTTATTCCTTGGACAAAATATTTTAATCTAAAGGTTTTAAGCCTTGCCCAGGTTATATGGTTGGCTGCTTCTTGTTCCTGAATTTGTACAATCATTTTCTACCACACAAGGGCATGGCTAAGTAGTGTAATAGTAACATAATTAACGATACAATTTGATGGGAGCTACTAGTACAGATAACAGACTTTATCGTCTCGACTCATTTTACTAATTCCTTTTATTCTTTAGTACCACTAAAATTTACATGTTTGCATGACTTAAATCGTTTAAACGAGTATTCCCGTCGTGAAGGATCACGACTGTTACGATTAGTATTCATGCTCGGTAAAAGATTTTTGTTACTAAAGGCATTTAGTGGAAGGAATTATCATTATCGGTAGTAGCATTAGTGCCCAATGGGGAAGTATTATTCGTGACAATGTTCGTATTTATCATGAAAATTGTAACGATTCCGACGAAATCAGGTATACCCTAACCGATAGACGTTAGTTACGTCATATGTAATGTCGGGTACATGAGTTACCATGGTAATCATACGAGAATACATGGTTCATTGTATTGATTGTACGTGAATATATAATTCACCGTATTGAATATGCGATCAAACGATCGATAGTTATTGAAACCCGAATGAATCAAGGGTTCAATTATAGACGAGATATATGATATTTAGTGATGTTACGAAGTATTAAAGCTTCGGGATAAGTGGATTATAGCACAGAAAAAGGATTTCGATTTAATAGTACGTCGGTACGTTAAACGAAACCTTTAATACTAAACCGAGCAAGAGACGATCGATCAAGCCGAAAAAGATGCGTAATAACTAATAATATGACGTTTTAAGTTAATAAATGTCATGGTTTAAGTTTTTAAATTGGTTTTATATAAATTTTAATTTTTAGACCAAAAACGACCGTCTTAGCCTCGTTTTAAGCCGAATTAAACATTTAACCGAGAAACGAACTGAACCAGATTATCCAAAACATTATCCGGATATCCGATATCCAAATGAGTGGCCAAGAATGAAGAGGTGGGTCCCACCCCACCCCCTCACTACTTCCGGTCGCAACACACCACCCCCAAACACACTTCATTTCTTTTTTTCACAACACAATCCATCAAACCTTTAATTCTCTCAAGATCTTGAATCAAAAACCGACAATTCTAGCAAGAAAAACCGAGGTAAAATCGTGTTATATACGTTTCCATCTTCGTTTCTTGAGTTTGTTTGCAAGAAAATGAGGTTTCAAAGATGAAAACCGATTCTTGCATGATCAAGTGATGTATACGGGTTATACAAGGGATCTTGGTCCAAGAAATGAGTTAAACGAATCAAAAACGAATTTTTACGGTTAAATCTTTGTTTTTAGTATCATAACCGTAACCATGAAAGAAATGGCTTGATCGTGAGTGTAACTTGCTTGGTATTGTGGTATGTTGTTTGCAGATTTTGTATTTAGTGGTAGACAAGGCGGAAAGATGAGTTTGTAGCTTGTAGTGGCGGAAAACGAAAGGTATATTCGGTTATGTTCGGTTTTGGGAAATTTGGACAGATTGTTGGTCGTTTAGAGTTAGGTCATGAAATTTAACAGAGGTGTTAAACACATGAAAATATGAGTTCTGTGAATTTTTGGTAATTTTTGGACAAAGGATGAATATTTGGTGAATTTAATGCTCGGTTTTGGCCAAAAATGGTGAAAAATAGTTAAATATCATGAAAAATTCTGGAAAATTGCAGATAAGCTTTTCATATCATGTATAAGTCACACACAAAATTTGAGGTCCATTGGAGAAGTCTAAGTAGGCTTTTCGGTTAAACGAGTTCTAGGGATTTCTAGCTCGGTTTTGGTAAAAAGGGGATGTAAAAGAAGATTTTGGTTCTGGAAAAATTACAGGGGACTATGTGGATGGCAGGGGACATCCAGGAAAAATTTGGGATTTTTCTAAGATCGTTTGGTATTTACGACATATTTAGTGTTTAAATGGTGTTTAAAAATAGATAAATAAATTTTAAATATAAGAATTAATTCTGGAAATATTTTTATAAAATTCCCCACTGTTAAAAAGTGATTTGGCCAAAATTTCAAGATCCGAGAGTAAACGGATAATTAATCGTGCTAATTATCAAACTTTTAAAGTTAAAACGCGTAAACCGGTAAAGTTCGCATAAGCGAGCTGACTGGTGTATAAAAACCTTAAAAATGGACTATTTTCATATAATTGAGTTAAACAAGTAAAAATGAATCATCCGAAAATAATTCGGATGATTTGGGTATTTTTAACCGATTTAACAGTTTCCGGTACGCCAAAGACGGAAACGGGTCCCGCGGCCAATCGGGACGTCTAAACCGAGCTATAATTTCACATTTTAAATTAAATTATCAGACAACCACTATTTTCGGGTCGTGTGTGACCAAACTCATTTTTGAAACATAAAACGGATATTCGTGCTAGGCACGCAAAACGAGAAAACGATTAATAGAAATTGTGACCATGGAACTCTAAACGACATCACAATCTGAGTCCGGAGAAGTATTTCTGGGTTAACATTGCCCCCGGAACAGGTACAGTACTGGGTTAACAGTGTCCCCAGATGTACCGATTGATAAGGTTAAAGTTTATATATAAACAATAATTGTATAATAACGATCGTAGGGATCATATTACAGATTGGACGTGTTAATTGATAATGATTGTTGTTACCTGCTTGCATGTGCTAAGGTGAGTTTTCACGAGCCCCTTTTACTGAACTGTTTTAAATATTTTCCCGGGGCGGAAAGCATGTTTCTATCAAAATGATTAAGTACATGCTGAACGCATGGAAATGAATGTATTTATATAATGTTTATTGTACGGGAATCGTACGGTAATGTATTAAAATGGTAATTGTTTGAGTGTTAATATTGTAAGGCCCGAAACAGTGTTCTGGGTTAACAGTGTCCCCAGAGGTTATTAAATGTGTTTCTGGGGTAACAGAGTTCCCAGAGGTTATTGGAAGTGTTCTGGGTTAACAGTGTCCCCAGAGGTTATTAAATGTGTTTCTGGGGTAACAGAGTTCCCAGAGGTTATTGGAAGTGTTCTGGGTTAACAGTGTCCCCAGGGGTTATTTGATATGTTTCGGGGTTAATAGTGTTTTTTCACTTGTGGGCTCAGTATAATTACATCGCTTATTTATGATTACCATAATGATTTGTTATGGTGTATTTAAATTAGTGAAACTCACCAACTATTCGTAGTTGACCCGTTTTCTCACATGCTTTTCAGGTACAACTAAGATAAAGTGATTGATTACGTGCTAAGTGCTTGATGTGTGTAAGGTTTGCGTGCTGGACGTTAGGATACATTATAGCAGATAGAATTATGAACCGTATTGTATGATGTGTGTATCACCTAGACGGTAATGAAAGATGAGATAATGTAATTTTGAAGTATATTAATGCATTCGGTTTTTTTATAAACAATGTGGTTGATATCAGAGGTGTCTGTCGCATCCCGTTTACGTTTCCGCTGCGGTCACGGGGTGTTACAAAAATGACATTTGTAATTGTGTTAGTATTGGGCGGCGAAATAATATTCGCGGCCGTAATAGTGCTTGGCCTTTGATTTGTATTCATTGATGTATTAATGCTGGCAGCGAATCGCGCTGCGATTGTCAGAGTTACTATCTGCAGTTTCCGAACAATCATTTCGGCCACAACTGTCTCAAATCACGTGTTTGTTTTCTTTGGGGCCATTCTATAATGATAAACAACTAAGCTTCACATAGTAGGAAGTTTCCCTATAACTCATTGCGCAGGGAATCACATTAGCTAACAGTTAGGTAATTCAAATAGCAGACACGTATTACACATACCAATTCATGTATCCATATACTTAGAATAATACATAGATTTAGCCTAACAAGGCCATTGTTTGCGTATATATATATCAAAAGTTGTCACCCAGTGACAAGTAATTTTAACCCAGTAAGGGTCAATGTTTGTAATAAAAGATTCAA
The DNA here is from genome assembly GCF_021521415.1 of Bidens hawaiensis. Lineage (NCBI taxonomy): Eukaryota > Viridiplantae > Streptophyta > Magnoliopsida > Asterales > Asteraceae > Bidens > Bidens hawaiensis. The sequence continues at coordinate 166,271 of NW_027495656.1, forward strand.
AACGTCCTCCATATCAACATAGTACACTACCATATGCTTGTATGGAGTGTCGAAACTATACACATCAGTGCCACATCTATCTGTCCTTGTCTATTCGGGCACACAGTATGATAATCATGAATAATTCACAAGTTATACAACAATCCTTCCGGTATAATCTCACCGTTGGGTAACTGTTTTATCCTGCCTCTCCCGTAAGTAAACATTTGTTCGTTATGAGTTTAAATAGTATGTTGTAGTCGGTAGGCATTTGTATATTCCTCTTGACCTTTATATGTTATTAATTATAATTAAAAAATATTCTTTCACTGGATTATTCAGTACCCGTAAGCATGCTGGGTCTACTAAAAGTGGTGATTTATTGGGAGTAAGTATGTTCTCTACAAGCCAAGACACATCATTGATCCGCAAGCGTGAGGTTTCTCTTTTATGAAAAATCGATTGGAGTGGCAACAATATAGGAATGGTTAGAGATACATGTATACAGATGATTTGATAAATTTATTAGTTAAGGAGGGTTCATTAAGGTCGGTGGTACTGGTGAGGTAGAAAGGAATTATTATTTTTATGATATAAGTAGGTAGTCACGGTTTGTTATATTATTGAAAATTGAATAGGATAGTTATTATACTTATAATTTGATAAAACGTATAATTTTACTAGGTATTTTCTTAGGAGTAGTGTTTATTTTTAAATAATGGAAGTGGAGAGATAGCTAGGAAACAGTTCGATTTGCTGTTAGAAACTGGTATGTGAGATAAAGATTAGGACCGAATCAAAAGTGTCGTGTTCCCTTGAGGTGGACGTACGTATATCATACCTTCCTCAGTTCCTTTCTAGGCATGGAATTTACGCTCGGTCTGTGATTCAATCATACAACAAGGTTTAGTTTGGACTCGCTAGAACGTCCTGGCGTTCCCGTTTACAGGCAACATCAGTTCTTCATCCGATATGAGGCTACTGATCTCGACAGCTTTCGGTTTAACAATTTGTCATAAAAATAATATTTTTCAATAGTAGAAATCAGAGTAGAGAATATTATTACTTAAGGCCAAATAAAATATTTTATTTGTTATGGTCAGGTACAATATTAATTATGATAAAATATAATATTATTTTTAATAAATATAATTATAAATTAATATTGATTATAATCGAATATAATATTCGTTACACGGAGGCTTAGTATTATCGACAATACAGTACATACACGTATTCGTATACCTTGTTCCAGATAAGCACGTATGTGTGTTATATAAATATACATACTCAGTATTACCTTTTATACACATATGTTGCCATTTTCACCTACCCGTACATTCCGCGACTTCTCTCTGAATTCCCTCGTACAAGCAAGTTTGTTATTATGTTCCGGACCACAATAACCCACTTGCCCTACAAGTTCATCCCGACATCCATCAGTATATAATATTAAATTATTATTTATTTTCCCAGTGTTAATCGAGCCTACGGTTATATTTTAGGTATCCTAAGGGAAAACCTAATCCTTTATAACCAATGGCTCTGATACCAACTTCTGTCACACCCCGTTGAGCGATTTGCGAAAGCGTAAAACGAAAATGTAACAGACACCTCTGGTATCAACCACATTGTTTATAAAGAACAATACAAACTAGTTTACAATATTTTACATCGATCTAACTTTGTTTACAACTAGGTGATACAAACTAAATCCAGCCCGTTAAGCGACTTTACTTCTTACTAGCACACTTTCATCAATTCACCCAGCATTGATTGCAAGTCAAACACGAAGCACATTGACTTTCTAATCCAATCTAGAACATGAAAAACATGTTAAAACAGGTCAACTACAAATAGTTGGTGAGATTCACGAGTTTCAAGAAATTAGTTGTGCGTACAACAATCACAGTTGTAAATACGCAAGTATGTATGTATGTACGTTCACAAGTACGTTTGTTTGTATGTTTATGATGTAATTATGCTAAGCTACAGTGAAGCCTTGACTGTCTGTGCTGCGTGCATCCATTTCCCACGCTCAATCAACCACTAAGGCTCCCCTTCCGCCCACAACATGCCCCGGTAGCTATGTCTAACACTACATAGTCTGTTTGTATAAGTATGGTCATGTGCAAACGGCGCTATGTGACACGGTAACCAGGCCGATTCCGTTTGGGTTTGTCAAATCAATAGTACTATTCACAAGCCACCGGCTCGAAGTTAATCACGGTGTTCGTGGGCACTTTCGTGTCTTAGCATTTAGATAATTCCCATTATCAAACAGTACAGGGTATATATAGATATGTATCAACATGTTTTTCACCCCAAAAGTTCGTAAAAGTAGATTAAAAGTGGGGTCATGAAAGCTCACTGTTTAATCAGTAATCAGTAGTGTAACAGTTCAGGGTTTGCTCACCTTGTAATTACTGGTCCCTATAATCAATACTATAATAATATTAATATTTTAATATTATTATAATCTCAATACTAAACTGGGCTGTATAACTAATCTGGGTATAGCTGGAACGCCCAGAAAGTGGCAATAGGCTTAGGTTGTGATGTTGTACAATGTCTAATACTTAAAACCGAACTTGGCTCAGTTTCCCGTTTTCCCAGGTGGGCCAAGTTGTTCGTTTACGCGTTTATAAAACAGTTATGGGGAAATAAGCTTGGGTAAATGTGTTGGTTAATAAAATGATTAAGTTATAAAGAAAGATTACATATTGGGGTCCCGGATTAGCTACGGGGCCCGTTTTCGTTTATTCAGTTTGATTTGAGAAGAAACGCGCACAATCTATCCACATTGTCCAGGTTTCTCAAAAAAAGGTACGTTTTTACATAATTAATCCAAAAATATGATTTTTAATCACTCTTGGTGTTTTGATATTCCCGTAGGTTCGTTACTCGCGAACTTGCCGATTTTTATTTTTGTTGAATTTGTTTAATCTTTAAATTACCATAATTAATTAACCATTAATCATTAAATTATGAAAATTTAGCCACTTATCAAATAAAATATTTATATTTTTATAAAAAAATTTCTGAAATTATTTACTGATTTATTAATTTTTAAAAATTCATTTTATCAGCTATATTAAGCCTGAAAATCGTCCGTTTATCCCAAACGATTTTCAAAAATTCCATAAAAATTCCTGAATGTTCAAATTATATCCCAAAAGCATTTGTGTCAATTCCAAAATGCAACAAGCTTGTTCAATATTCTTTTCAGCCCAAATTCGGCTATAAAAATTCATACGAACGCATATACACAAAACACCCTTAGACTTTTTCAAATGATCCCAAATTTCATATGTGATCAAAATATACCAATTCTGAATTCCCAACCAAATTTCATAATTATTCAAGCAATTTAACTATTTTTCCCAATTAAATGTTCCAATTCGGTAATAAATTCACCAAATATTCTCGAATGGTCAAAAATTTACCAAATTTGAACAGTGACTCAATCACATGGTCCCTGATGTCCCTTAAAAAATTTTAAGACCTAACAATATGCACATCACAACTTAACCTAAACAGCCCGTAAACGAGTGTTTTGGTATTACCTTAGCGGGTTTGGCTCGTTTTTGCCTTTCTAATCAAGGTTTCAAGCTCTTGTGCTTATTTGAAGGCTAGATACAAGTCCAATATCACAAACCAAGAAAGTTTCATCAACAAAAAAGCCCCCTAACTTAGGGTTTCGGTTAGGGTATAAAAACGAACTTTTGAACCGTATAAATGCCGTTTCAACCCTCTAATCCGTGTTTATGGCCAAAAAAACTATCAAACCAGGTTCCTCACCATATGTATGATCAAAACATGTTTATGGATAATTTTTAGGATTTTTACATGGTTAGGAATGATTTTTGGCAATTAAACCATGTTTATATGATATTAAATATAATTAAATCAAGTGAAAAATGATAAAATAAATTTAAATACCTATGTTTTTTGTGAAGTTGAGCTGAAGAATAGCAGGGGTTTGGTTTATCTTCTGGAAAAAAGTGGGTAAAATATCTAAGGTTTGTATAATATAAAAGTTTCTTATAAGGGGTGTAAAACCCTTATTGCGTACGGTAGTATTAAAGGGCCCCATTTTGGCCCAAAATTACAAATTTTCTAGCCCAAACTTGAAAAACCAAGTCCAAATTTATTTCGGGTTCGGTTTTTGGCGCGAAAAATATATCGGGTGCGTCAAACAGTACGAAAACGAGTGTTCTTCGGCTACTTTTGTGTAAATTTATAAAAACATACTATACGTTTGTAAAAATCGAAAATATTTTCACTGATAGCTTAAAACATTTCAAATAAGTGTTTGGTAAGTCTTTTTCGGCTTAACGGATGATACAATGCTTGGTTTGTAACTATTTTTCGCTTTTAAATCTATAGCGGGTAGTTAAACTAGCATGTTTTCGTTTAAATTGTTTGCTATCAAACTAAGGCCATAATACTAGTATATTAGCTTATACTAAACGTATATCACTTATAGATGGACCTTTGAGATATCTGGGTCATAACCAGATCCGTTTGGTTAATCGTTTGTTCGATACGCAATAAGCGGTTAATCGCTTATTCGGTTTGTAATTACTGAGATGTATCCGGTTTTGTCACGAATGTCACAACTTCGTTCACAGACAAATGTATGGAGGACTCGTTGTCTGACCTGCCTGTCTCTTGAAAGGTATCATGAACATAATCCAGTTCTGCTTGTGACCAGTGCGACTCTTCTATTGATAAGTGGTACGAAGGCTGAGTACCATAATACGCCTATTCTACAAGAAACTGGTATGAAGCCTGAGTATTATAAAATGTCTTTTCTAGTAACTGGTACGAGGGTTGACCGTAATGATGCTCTGGATGTGATCTTACGCATTTGATGGTCTGTTTCCCTTTCTACTACAACCTCAGGTTCATAGGCTTTGTCATCATCTCCCGAGCCTTTCTTCTTCTGTTTAGCTTCGAACCTGGCACGGGGATCCATCATAGTTTTCCTCCTTACTTCAAAATTAGATTCAGTTTCCTCAGCATCTTTATTAGAAGTAGCCGAGTATACAACATCATGTGTAACTTTCATTGTAACAACCTCCTTCTTTACAACCTTTATACATCTCTTCTTGGACTGTTATAACTCCACCTCTGTATCACTCTCGATCTTGTTGAATCTTTTACAAACCCCAATTGGTTTGAAACCTCCATCTTACATTCCACGTTCTCCCGATCAGTGTCACTTTCGTCTTTCCTCCATTTGTTGTCTGTTGGGGAAACATAATCTTCATTCTTTAAATGCACAAATAAACCAAGAAATTTCTGAATTTCTGCTTCAGACTTTTGCCTATACGACGCAGTTTAGTGTACGAATTTCCAGCCATATGATCTAAGAACCGAATTTCTCCAGTCTTCTTAACTCTCGGGAACTGATCCTCAACGAACAACTATACAAACTTCGGGTATTGCAGCCATTTATCCTTCCTAAAATTATTCTTCATATTATCAAAAAACATCCTTGAGAAGTTATACTTTAAGTTCAAGCAAAACGCTGCTAACGTGCTCATCTGATAGTCAAGGATCTCGTCATATCCACCCTTTCTGTTCCCTAAACAGTGAACAACAACGTGTACAAGAAACTTATACAACCTCGATAATGTTGTCTTCTTGTATGAAATGGTGTTTGTTGACTCATGATAGCCCATTCGAATCATACATCCCTCCACCACACATTTGTATAACTCAATTAGATCAGACTCTTCATCCCTAAACTACAGTACACGTCAAATCAATGCCTCAATAGCAACAATATCCTTGCCTTACACCCTCGACTTGATACAATCTCCACAATCTTGCGCATTCTTCCAGAACTCCTATATAATCTTCTCGTACGGATCACAGTGTATTGAAATGGCTTTGTAGATCCTGGATCGTTTTAGGAGCGGCGTCATCACTTTAAAATCCTTTGATTTCTTGCCAGCTTCATTCAGATACGCCACGATGTTTTGTATTGGATCCGTAATTTTTTGACCTTTTAACCATTTGAAAAAACAAACATTGAAAATTATTGTTATAAATTTTTCAAAATTTGACAAATTTGTTGAACAACTTATGTTCGTATAAGTCTTTTGCTCGTATATGTACTATAGCGTGCAAGTACTATTACCATATAAGCCATAGAAGCGTATAAGCCCACATAGCCGTATAAGTATTTACAACATGTAAGTTTATTTACGTATATGTTTGATGGACCGTATATGTTTTAGCCCCGTATAAATTCTCAACGTATATGTATATTTTAAACTTATACATCGTATAAGTTTTATGACTTATACGGCGTATATGTTATGCGTCGTATAAGTCATATGACTTACACGCCGTGAAAGTTACACGTGCCAAAACTAGATCTAATTACTAAATTTCATTTCCAGCATTTAGGAACAATAAAAACCATGAATGATCACCAAACAAGGCGGATCAAACCATTGAATTAACCAATTTTGACATTTAAACTTGTTTGCTATCTCATTTTATGTTTAGGGTTTGACAGTTTTAGATCTAAGATTATTAACAAGTTTTAAACACAATTAGACCATGTAATGCCTTAATAATAGTTCGTATATGAACTATGAACAGTCAAATAGAAAACGCCCTTTCATTTAGAAGTCCAATTGAACCAAAAGATATCCGTTAGTCTTGTTCAACCACAAATCAGTCATTTTAATCATCGGAAAAAATGATTAATCTCTATTAATAAACCTGCCAAAGAACCAAACCATAGAGTACTTAGTACCGGTGCCACAGAAAGATATGTTTTTAGATCTTGCATTGAAAAACCTCCTTCATTTTTTCATTTTATTGTAATAAATAAGATAATACATATTTAAATGTACAATGATCTAGTAAAAAATATTTGCTTTTTGTTAAATACAGAAAAAACGTCCTTTTCTTCTCCAATATTCCCCAAAAAGACTCAATTATTTTTCCTTGGAGTTCCGTTCCATATTTCATATAGATAGAAGTCTTTTGCTATTATTATATGTTAAATGAGAACAAAAAGACGAAATGAAAAGATAAATTCTAGATTTTAATAGAGCAGATAACGATGTGGAAAACAAGACAGAAATTCTCTACAATGACAATGTAGACCAACGGAAGGGATGTAGCGCCGCTCGGCAGCGCGTTTGTTTTGGGTACAAAATATCACGGGTTCAAATCCTGTCATCCCTACCTATTACTCTCCTTTGAGCAGTAATGAGGTGTTTTTTTAATATCAACTCACAATGGACATATCATATAGAATCTTTCATTCTTATGACACTATATAGTATGCATACAAGATGTATTAGGACCAATTCTTTTCTTTTTTCTTTACAGTATTCTCTTTTATGATAAGAAAGCGCTCTTAGTTCGGTTCGGTAGAATGCGGGTCTCCAAAACCCTATGTCGTAGGTTCAAATCCTACAGAGCTTGATTCGTACCTATCCCAATAACAAAAAAAACCTGACTTGAATGATCCTGTATTAAGAGCTAAATTGGCTAAAGGTATGGGTCATAATTATTACAGGAAGCCCACATGGCCCAACGATCTTTTATATATTTTCCGGTAGTAATTCTAAGTACTATTGCATGTAATGTAGGCTTAGCGGTTCTAGAACCATCAATGATTGGTGAACCAGCAGATCTGTTTGCAACTCCTTTGGAGCTAAAATGGTATGCCAATCACCAAGTTAACAACAATTGAAGAACGTAACAGTAGGATTTTGAATTCAATAATCAGGTAGAATCAACGTATAACACAAGCGTGCAAGTATGATAAAATGGACATATGCAGCGTGAATGAATATACATACGCAGACATATGTGCTGCATATGTACAAAAGGTTATACGTCGTGTAAGTTTGATTCTTATGTGGCGCATAAGTTATGCACCGTATAAGTAATAAACTTATGCGTTGGAAAATTCAATTTTCAGAAACTTTGAAAACCTAACATTCACACTCATGTGTTTAATCAAGTCTAGCTTGATGACCTTGATTATACTATTAATAACTTAAATTTGCACATTTTTCTAAAAATTTACTGTATAACAAGTCCAAGTTAATGATTTTGTATATACCAATTCACAGTTTAACTTAAAAACATGATATGTGTTTGAAATAAACGCTCAGTTCATCATTCCCAAAAGATCTATTCCCAACAGATAGTATCCCAATCATCAAGAGTAAAAAATAACTCAGAAAAATAAATCTTTTTAGTTTAAAAAAAAAGCAGTAACGACAGTAAATCAAACGAATTTCAAGATATTTGCAAAACATGTAAAACAATTACATATTTTTGTGGATTTGATCAAGGAATCATATTGATCAAATTTCCTTTTCATCACGGTTTTATTTTCATCTTTATTATGACTGGCATTAAGTTAGTCATTGGTATTCCTGTCCACATAAACCTTCCAACAAATATTTCAGAAATTTCTGTGATATGATTTTAATTGGTTCAATTAAAAATGAATCATAGGTGGACCTTTCCTATAAGACATAATTTGTATATCTTATACAATGAGTTTTCCACACGTATACTTTTTTAACTATTTTCTCAAATTGAATAGTTGTGACTCGTGCAAAAATAACAAATCAAGACAACTCATAAAGTTAAAATTTTCTCTTAAGATCGGTATTTCTACACACAGATAAGTTTCCATTTTAACAAAATAATAGAATAAAATAAGTTTAAAGATGTATAAAGCTTTATCAATCAAGTTAGATAATACCGTATTATCGTGCTCAGAAAGTCCAAAGCTTTATACAAAACACCAAGAATATAAACCAGAATACTTAGGTCTTAACCCTCTGATCGGTATTACTACACGCAGAGAGGATCCAAGACTTAAGCAAAAATAAAGAAAAAATAAGCTGAATTTCTTTGCAAAATAAAAATGAAAAATAAGTTGATTTCTTTGCAAAAAGAACACATGCACACATAGTAATCTCTTAGACTTTTCTGATTCTTAAAGTAGATATTAACTAAGTTTCAAAATATTAATCCACTAGATTTGGCTGGTTTTATATTTATATCACATGCTTTTTCTTATTTGTTTGTTTATAGGTGTTAGGTCATAAATTGGTAAGATTGATGCATATCAAACGAACAACAACATGATCAAGACGAAAGAAGCATAACGAGTTGATGTGATGCACAAGGATAGTTAAATGTATTTAATATTTGTTTTTGGTTGGGTAGATTATTGAAATCTCCATTGTGATCTCGGCCTATGTGGGCTTGGCCTATGGGCTAGTACTGGGAACCCTATATAAACATTTGTCAGTTTATTGTCAGGGTTAGCACTTTTGATAGCCACCATCTAACCTAGAAAGCAATTTTGTGTTTGTGGGATTATCTCATGTACTAGACTAGACGATTAATCAATAGAATCATGTGTATTTGGAGTACTATCGTGTTCCTATCATATTCATCTTATTAATATACTATTCTTGAATCACAACAGTGTTTGGATTCTGCATAAACATCATGTTCGGGTTGATATCATATTGTACTGATCCAGATTCGGGACATAAAATTGTTATCAAAGCATTCACGAATCGTTTGTGGCTCGGGTTTTGCGATATCAACGATTCAAGAGACTTGTTATTTGTTGATTTCGAGTGTATTTTAAGGTATTGGATGCGTTTGGTGGTCTTAGTCTATAAATCATATAATCAAGAAGTTTAAGTTATTAGACTTTGTTGTTCTTGTGGTTCTTGACAACTCTAGAAATAGTCTTCGTTTGATGCAAAATCAAGAAAGCTGGTGGTGTTTGAATGTAGACAATGTATAATATCTTGGTGTGATGAACAAGAAATGAATGTAGACAATGTATAATAGTATATTAATTGTCTTTGGCCAAAATCTAGGCGATTTAGGTCTTTTAAGGAGGGATTAAACCATAAACGAACCAAAAATAGATGTTTGCCGACCTGACTGTCGGCCACGATATGCAACGGCTAAGTACACCCTCTGTCGTGATGGGCTACGGGTTAGTATCCATCAGGTTTTGTTTTTGGTAAAGTCAATACCTGTAGTTCCTGAAAATGCATATTTTAACCATTTTTAGTGATTTTAAGAGTTTCTAATGGCTATTTGACATGATTGAAAGTTATGAAATTATAAACTAAGTTAAACACATTTAAATACTAATGAATGCATGATTTTATTGGTACGAAAGATCCGAATTACATTCCCGAATCGGGTAAAAAAATACAAATATGAATGCGAAAATCCAAAATGTTACAGTATCCCTTACTTTTGGGAATTTTGTCCTGAAATTAGAGAATTAGCTATAGTGAAAAGATGAGGATACTTCGTCTTCGTTTGATCTTCACGTTCCCAAGTAAAATCTGTGTCACACCCCGACTAGCACCTCTGGTATCAATAACATTGTTTATAAAGAAACATTACAAATTAATTTAGATTATATTACATTGATTTATCTTTGTTTACAAACTAGGTGTTACAACAAAATATGCTCGTAAGCTATTCTACTCGTACTAGTAACCTTGCGTCTATTCACACCGCATCAAACACATTTAGTAACTGATAGCACAACATCACGGATTTTCCAACTTCCGTATCATACCTGAAATGCACATTTAAAATGGGTCAACTACTAGAGTTGGTGAGTTTCACGATTTTCAAGAAAACTGTCATGTGTAATCACAAGTTAACATTGTATGTATGATTGTAAGTATGTATGTAAGTAAGTGATGTAATTATGCTAGGCTACAGTGAAGCCTTGACTGTTTATGCTGCGTGCATCCATTTCCCACGCTTAATCAACCACTATGTCCCCATTTCCGCCCACAATATGCCCCAAGTAGCTATGCCTAACACTACATAGCTTGTTTGTATAATTATGGTCATGTGCAAACGGGATAATGTCTCAGCAAACCGTGCTGTCCCCGCCTGGGTTTGTCAAGCCAATAGTACTATTCACAAGCCACCGGCTCGAAGTTAATCACTGTGTTAGTGGGGAGTTTCGTGTGTTAGCACTTAGATAATTCACATCATTACCAGTTTCAGATATGTATATGTAATCAAACGTGCTTTTCACCCCAAAAGTTCATAAAACTGTTTAAAGAAAGGGGTCATGAAACTCACAATTTAATCAGTATTAGTAGCGCAACAGTTCAGGTTTTGATTGACTCGTAATTACTGATCCCTATAATTAATATTATAATAATATTAATATTTTAATATTATTATAATCTCAATACTAAACTGAGTTGTATATCTAATCTAGGTATAGCTGGTACGCCCAGAAAGTGTCAATAGGCTTGGATTGTGATGTTGTTCAATGTCTAACACTTAAAACCGAACTTGGCACAGTTTCCCTATTTTCCCAGCTGGGCCAAGTTGTTCGTTTACGCGATCAGAAAACCGTTATGGGGAATTAATCTTGGGTAAATGTATTGGTCGATAAAATGATTAAGTTATAAAGAAAGATCACATATTGGGGTTCTGGATTCGTCACGGGGCTCGTTTCCGTTTATTCAGTTTGATTTGAAGAAAAATGCGCACAATTTATCCAAATTGTCCGGGTTTCTCATAAAAATTTCATTTTACGTAATTAATACAAAAATATTATTTTTGATCACTCTTGGTGTTCTGATATTCCAGCAGGTGTGTTAATCACGAACTCGTCGGTTTTTATCAGAATTGAATTTGTTTAATCTTTAAATTAGCACAATTAATTATCCGTTAATCCTTAAATTATGAAAATTTAGCCACTTATCAATTAAAATATATAGATTTTAATAAAAATATTTTTGGAATGATTTACTCGTTTATTAATTTATAAAAAGTCATTTTATCTGCTATATTTAGCCTGAAAATCGTCCGTTTATACCAAACGATCTCCAAATATTCCACAAAAATTCTTAGTGATCAAAATATATTCCAAAACAACCTGGAAAAATACCAAACTCTAACAATCTTGCCAAATATCATTTCCAAGCAAAAAACGACTATGAAAATTTAATTAAACGCGAATGCACGAAACCTACTTAGGATTTTCCAAATACTCCCAAATTTCATATGTGATCAAAATATTCCAAATATGAGTTCCCCACAAAATTTCATAAATTTTCAAGCATTTTAACTATTTTTCCTAAATAAACGTCCCAATTTGGTAATAAGTTCGCCAAATATTCTCAGATGGTCAAAAAATTACCAAATTTAAACAAGGACTCAATGGTATGGTCCCTGATGTCCTTCCAAAATTTCATGACCTAACAATATGCACATCATAATCAAATCCTAAACAACCCGTAATCGAGTGATTCGGTATTACTTTAGCGGTTTTGGTTCGTTTTCACCCTTCTAATCAAGTTTTCGGGTTCTTGTGCTTCTATGTAAGCTAGATGCAGGTCCTATATCACAAATCAAGAAAGTTTCATCAACACAACAGCCCCTTAACTTAAGGTTTAGGCTAGGATATAAAACCGAACTTTTAAACCGTAAAAACGCCGTTTAAACCCTCTAATCCGTGTTTATGGCAAAAAAAACGGATTTTTGCATGGCTAGGAATGATTTTCGGTAATCAAAATATGTTTGTAAGAATTTAAGCATGTTTAAACAAGTTAGTTTTGATCAAAATTAATTGCTTACCTCAAGGGTTTATTAAGTTTGCAGAAAACTCAAATAGTGATCGTCTAAAATTTGTTAGAACTTCAGTTTAAAACATCTTAATTTGTATTTATAAAAAAAAAACATAAGGATGGTGTAAATTCAATGTTAGCAGCCGAGAGGTAATGGGCCTCCTTTGGCCCAATTTTTTTGGCCCACTTGCCACTTTTTTGTGCCCGAACATTAAATCTCGAGTTCAAATTTATTTCGGGTTCGGTTTTTAGCGCGAAAAATTTATCGGGTACAACAAACAGCGCGAAAACAAGTGTTTTTTGGCTATTTTTGTATAAATTTTTAAAAACATACTATACGTTTGTTAAAATCGAAAATATTTTCACGTATCGCTTAAAACATTTCAAATAAGTGTTTGGTAAATCTTTTTCGGTTTAACGGATGATACAATGCTTGGTTTATAACTCTCTTTCGCGTTTAAATCTATTGTGGGTAGTTAAACGAGCATGTTTTCATTTAACTTGTTTTCTATAGAACTAAGGCCATAAAACTAATATGTTAGCTTATATTAAACGTATATCACTTATAGATGCCCCCCCTTGGGGATATCTGGGTCATAACCAGACCCTTTCGGTTAATCGTTCGATCGTTACGTAATAAGCGTTTATTTGTTTAATCGGTAAATACGTACTGAGGTGTACCTGGTTTTGGCTCAAATGTCACAATCTGAGCCTTGTTTAGATTCTCAACGAACCTTAACCAAAGGTATTCGACTTCGTTTGGTGACTTTGTCATTGTAGTCCATGATCTCAAGGGTCTTTCAACAAAATCCTTGGTCTCATCGATACAAACTTCATCGAGAGGTATTTGGAGATTGCCCTTGGTAAGACATTTCTCGAGATTTGACACATGAAACACCAAATGAACGTTTGAGAGTTTGAGAGAAAGTTTGATTCGATAAGCAGCGTGACCAACTCAATCGAGGATTTCAAAAGGACCATCGAAACGAGGAGATAGCTTTCCTTTCTTTCAAAATCTAATCACTCCTTTCCACGGAGACACTTTAAGAAGAACTCGATAACCAACAATAAATTCCAGATTTTCCCTTCTTTTATTCACATAACTCTTTTGACGACTACGAGCGACAAGAAGATTTTGACGGATTGACCAATACGGTCGGTTGTTTCTTGAACCAATTTTGGACCGGTAATTTGAGATTCCTTGACGTCATTCCAATAAATCAGAGAACGCCATTTACGACTATAAAGAGCTAGGAACTGCGCCATTCCAATACTCGAATAAAAACTGTTATTATACGAGAACTAGATGAGCGGTAAATGAGAACTGCAATTGCCCCCAAAATCAGGACACAAGAGTGAAGCATGTCTTCTAGAGTTTTAATTGTATGCTTGGATTGACCATCGGATTACGGATGATAGGTAGTACTGAGATCCAAACGAGTTCCGAAATCTGATTAAATTGACTTCCAAAAATGAGAAGGAAAACGGCCATCTCAATCGAAGATAATGGTTAAAGGATTCCCGTGATAACAAACAATGTTTTCCACATAAATTTTTGCCAACTGATCAACCGAATACGTTTCTTTGATGGGTATGAAATGAGCAGATTTAGTGAAAATCATCAATGATCACCTAAATACAATCATGCTATTTTCTGTTTGAAGGGAGCTTAGTGATAAAATCCATAGCAATATCTTCACACTTTCATACAGGAATGGTAGGTTGTTCGAGTAAACCAAAGGGTCGATGATACTTGGCTTTTACTTTAGAACACATGAGACATTTTGAGACATATAGAGCAATGCCCTTCTTCATTCTGGGCCACCAATAGATGAAACGAAGATCAGCTTACATCTTATCTGCACCGTGATGAATAGAATACCGTGACTTATGAGCTTCGTCCATAATGAACGTGCGAATATTGTCACAATTAGGAATCCATAAAAGGTTAAAGAAGTATAGCAAACCATTGGGCTTAGATTCCAGCTGAGTTTACGCACCACACCACATCTCGTCATACATATTTCCTTTAGAGATGGACTCGTGTTGGGCGTCAAGAATACGCTTTTCAAGATCACTTTGAATAAGAACGTAAGTAAGATGAACGAATTTGACTTGCCTCTTAAGACTAAAAGCATCGGCCACGACATTCTCTTTACCGAGATGGTAGCGAATTTCGCAATCATAGTCGTTAAGAATCTCGGCCCATCAACGTTTTCTCATATTGAGTTCTTTTTTTATCAAAGATATGTTGGAGACTCTCATGGTCAGTAAACACCACGCATTTGGTACCATAGAGATGGTGCCTCCAAATTTTCAAGGCGAATACGACAGAACCAAGTTTGAGATTATGCGCCGTATAACTCTTTTCGTGTATCTTTAGTTGTCTTGAAGCGTATACAATAACCTTGCCTCTTTGCATGAGGACACAACCGAGTCTTGATTAGAAGCGTCAAAGAACACGATGAAATTTTCATTAACTTCGGGAAGAGCAAGAATAAAAGCATTGCAAAGCATGTCCTTTAGGGTTTGAAAGGCTTCTTCTTATTTTGACCCCCACACATAAGGTTTACCATTGTGTGTTAAAGCATTGAGGGGCAACGCAATCTTTAAAAAATTCTGAATGAAATGACAGTAATATTCCTCCAAACCAAGAAATATCGAACTTCGGTGGGAAAAGTCGGTGTTTTCCAAATCTTGACGGCATCAAACTTTACGGGATCGACATGGATACCTTTGTCGTTAACAATATGACCCAAGAATTGAACTTCTTTAAGCCAAAACTCACATTTTGAAAACTTGGCATACAGCTGTTCTTTCTGTATGAGGTCAAGAATAGTATGTAGATTCTCTTTGTTATCGTTTTCGGTTTTAGAGTAGATCAAGATATCATCGATGAAAAAAATTATGAATGTATTCAAGTCGGGTTTACAAACATGGTTCATAAGGTCCATGAAAATAGCGGGTGCATTGGTTAGCCCAAAAGGCATAACATGAAAATTCGTAAAGCCCATATTGAGTACGGAATGCGGTCTTAGGGATGCCATCCTCATTAACACGTAGTTGATGATAACCCGAATGGAGATTGATATTCGAGAAGCATGCGGCACCTTGAAGTTGATCAAAAAGATCATCGACGCGAGGGAGCGGATAACAGTTCTTAACGGTGAGTTTATTGAGCTCACGATAATCGTTGCACATGCAGAATGAGCTAGCTTTATTCTTAACAAACAGTACTAGTGCGCCCCAAGGAGGAGAACTTAATGAAACCCTTGTCCAAGAGTCCTTGCAATTGATTCCAGATTTCTTGCATTTCAGAAGGTGTAAGATGATTGGGTGCTTTGGCAACGAGATTTGCTCCACGTACAAGGTCAATACGAAATTAGACTTGGCGAACAGGAGGAAGTCCAGAAACATCACCGGGAAAGACGTCGGGAAAATCACGCACAACCAGATATCTTGAATCTTCTTCTTATCACGACCCTTTTCCATTACAAGAGCTAAGAAAGCAATGCACTTCTTACACAGGTAACGTTGAGCCTTAAAACACAATATGAAATTAAGATTAGAAGTAGGCGCATTACCAAAAACTTTAAGAATACGACTATCTTTGAGAGGTATATGAAGAAATTTCTCGAAACATATAACCTCGGCACGATTTAGAGTGAGCCAATCAATTCCAACAATGACATCGAAACTACCCATTTGCATCTGAATGAGATAGATACAGAACTTGACCTTATTAAGAATTAAAACACAATCCCGAATAATCGAATCAATAATAATACATTTCCCATTTGGTACTTTTATGGAAAAAGGCTTAGATAACTTAACCCGAGGCTTATCAATAATATACGCAAAATAGAAGTAAAATAAAACTTTTATTAGCACCAGTATCAAACAACATTGAAGCAAAATGTTCATTAATAAGGAACGTACCAATCACCACATCGCTGGGATTCTGACCTTGCTTAACATTCATCATAAGAGCACGCCCGTTAGCACTTCGAGATGCTTGAGCAACTTGATAGATTGGAGGAGCTTGGATAGCAGGGGCTTAAACTGATGAATGTGGAGGGGCCATGAGTTGAGGAACTTGAGGAACATAGGCTCAAGGTGCAAAACCTTGAGGGATTTGGGGTTGATAGGTTTAAACTTGATAAGCTTAGGTAGTGTATTAAGGTGTGAGTATAACTTGAGCTTGGTGAGCATGAGTGGCATAGTAGGGTGCAGGCTTAACATGGGCTTGATGAGCATGGCTAAGCTGAGGGCAAATGTTGCGGAGACGATTCGGGTCTCCACAATTGTAGCAAGCACGGGTGGTAGGTGCACCGTGTTGAGCATATGGGGTAGTAGCGGGGCTAGGAGAAGGTAGCGCAAACCGTTCTAGGGCGGCTTGCACACAAGGCGGCACACAGCAAATGTTAGAAAGGCGAGCGTAACGATTGCATAGGGAGCAAAGACCGCACGCGGATTGATCCTGATGATGGCGATTACATATGTAGCATAACGAGTGAGGTCCGGTGTGGGGTCTCTTGTTCGGGACATTTTGGTTTTGTCGAGGCTGATGGTTGTTGGTTAACAGCATAGTTTTGATGGTTGGACTTGCATTTTTTGTTGTTGTTTTTGTGGTAGTGGTGAAAGTTGTTGTTTTGAGCGGGTTTGGGTTCAACTTTAGCATCGGTTGAGGACTCGGCTTCGGTTTTATCAGGAGGAGGTTTGGAATCCTTCTAGGATAAGGTTCCATCCTTAACATGGTCATCGGAAAGGGCAGCAGCAAGGTCATCGCTTCCCCAACGAAGAGAGGGTCATGATGAACCATAGCATCACAGAAGATCGTTGGTAACCCATGAATATACTTCTGAATACCCCGACTCATAGGTGTTACAAGGTGGGTACTAGCAGGCTAAGCTCCTTGAAACGGTTTGAGTAGGTAGAGTTATCACCACCAATTTTCTTGAGTTCCCAAAATTCAGTCTCAAGCCTTTGTAGTTCATGATCAGGGCAAAGCTCTTTCTTCATAGCCTCTTTGAGTTCATCCGAAGGCATGACCATAGTCAACTCGGTTCCTTGGATGGCTTTGAAAGTGTTTCCCCAAGAGCCCGTTCATCAAAGACGCTCGAGGCGAACATAGTCCGTTTTTCATCCGGATGTTCGCAATGGATGAATATGTCCTCCATTTTCTTGAACCATAGGAGAAGTTTAGTGGCATTCTCCTCTCTAAGGTACTAGGGTGGTTTAGCACTAGTGAAGTTCTTGAAGTAGAAGTTGTTTCGGGCAGCCGAAGTAGCATAACCATTCAAATTGAGACTCCGGATCTGAGTCACATTAGTAGGCATAGTAGCAGCAAATTCGTAGATAATTCTAGCTGCCAGACAGCGATTATTAGAACTAGATGAGCGACGTTGAGTACGACGGTGATTTCTTAGGGAAGACATTCTGTGAGTACCAAAGATGAAATTTTATAAAATGAAGGGTAACTTGCGTAAATGAGTTGATGTAAAATACTAGAGGAATGAATTCCAAATAAATTGTGCTAGTTCATCACTTGAAGATGAGTCGAAATCTAAATTAATGAGAACAATTTTGAGATATCTAAATATATAAACAAAGTTTTTTTAAAAATTAAAATTCAAAATGAAATTTTATTGGGTTAGGCTTTCCATGGGCTTTTCATAGTAGCTAGAGAAACGAAGCATAGCCCATGAGTTGGGCCTCCCATGAGCTTTCCATGGCGATTTAAATGGCCTAACTAAATAATGCAACATAAATTTGTGAATTGGCCTCCCATGAGCGTTATATAGCATTTTAAATGGCCCAATTAAATAACATAGCATCGATTCGTGAGTTAGGCCTCCCATGAGCGTCCATGGCATTTCAAATGGCCCAAGAAATCAACGAGTTATCAAAACAATTGAGTTGGTCGACTCATGAGCGTTACATGGTATTTTAAGTAACCCAACTAAATAACGAATTATCTAAACAATCGAGTTGGTCGGCCCATGAGCATTACATAGCATTTTAGGTGAACCAACTAAATAACGAATTATTAAAACTATCAAGTTGGTTGGCCCATAAGCGTTACATGGGATTTTAACTAAACCAACTAAACAATGAACTAACAGATTCAAGTATGAGCAGTTGGAGTATCTCCTGAACCCCACGGATGATACGTATTAACCAAATATCAAGTCAAAACGGGTTGAAAAATGGATAGTTGGAGTGTCTATGGGTTGACATGGATTTTTCACCGAACTAAACACTTTAAAAAAATTAATTATATGAATATTGGAAACCTCTCCGATTTTAACCACACGTCACCGTGAATTCGGTTTTGTATAAGGAATGTTACCATTTAACCGGTCATATTGACCACTTAAAGTTCCGGTCGCATGACATTTGTTCCGCTTTGGTCTATGAGTTCGAGTACTATGGTCGGGTTATCCTCCAAAAAAGAAATATTATCTTTCCTTTGATTCTCAGAATCGTTTTGCCAATGCCCGACTCACAGTTCTCTCCCCCTCCCCGTTACTACAAGAACATGTCATACTCCCATGCATTAAGGTGCGGGAGTAAACACAAAACAAGGGAATTCTTAAGGAATTTGCCAAAATAAAAATAATCTACTGAATTTATTAAACAAGAGAATTAAAAATCTTTTTTAGAATGAGGCATAGTCTCGGAGTTTGTGTATGCACAAGATTCAAATAATAAAATAAGTAAATAATTTAAATAAGCTGTAAACATATAAAAATAGAACACATAAGGTTGCCAAGTAAGCACGTACAGGGTCTTAAGCACATTTCTAGGGCACCTTCGGCTCAGATACCAATCTGTCACACCCCAACCCACGGCGGGTACTATCATACAATTTAAATATGACAATATTTATTTTATTTATTAATTCAAAATTTTCATTTAAGTACACAAAGTTTAACTCATGACAAAACAATCTGAATTAAACAATCATTTCAAAATAAAAAACAAAAACTAATATCTTTTATTTAATTAACTAAGGTCTCTCTAAGTGTCTCTTCACCTCAGCTTCAAATAAACTGATAACATGCATATGCGTACAAAATAACATAGATTTGTCAACACGAGGTTGAGTGAGATAATCACCAGTTTCTTATATAACAATAATATATGAATAAATGAGCAAAACTGATATTTGTGATTATAAATCAATCAAACCTGAGCAATTAGTGGTGTCAGTTGATCATTTCCTATTGAATCGGGCTTTGACTACTATGAAAGTCGTATGATCATACTATAATGTGATTATGATGGACCTCTCTAAATGCAATAAAGCAAACAAGTAAGCAACAAGCAATTATCATTTAATTGATTAACACACAACATTCAAGCTTGCTAGTTGTCTAAATGCATTAATTATAAAATATGAATACAAACGCATATGTCCCCTAAAACATTTAAAAACAGTAAAATATGAGTGGTCTCTCACCTTATTATTTAGGTGAGTTTGCGAGATAATAAGAATAGACGAAAAACCGACTTTTAGCGTGCTGACTGAGTTAACCTGAATAAACCTAAAACTTAGAGACAATAAACTAGAATTAAAACCGATAAAAACGCAATTTGAATTATGTTAAATGGAGCTATAAAACTCATGTTATGAAATTTTAAAGACTTAAGCGAGCTGGTACTGTTTGGAATCCGAACTCCGAGTCGGGAGTCGGGTTCTGACCAATACACTCAAAATTTAATGAGGAAACAAAAGTCTTTTGGTCAGAACATTAGTTTGTACTAGAAGGTTAAGAAATTGAATAGTCAAAGAATTTTACTATTATGCCCTTAAACGGGCAGAAATCAAATTGACCATTGAGACTCCCTCCATCTGCAAAAGTGATTGACAGCTTTTTTTTATACATAAAAAAATATACAATATTGAAGAAGACAACTTACCCCGG
Organism: Bidens hawaiensis; assembly: GCF_021521415.1. Lineage (NCBI taxonomy): Eukaryota > Viridiplantae > Streptophyta > Magnoliopsida > Asterales > Asteraceae > Bidens > Bidens hawaiensis. Next base: position 186,822 of record NW_027495656.1, read on the forward strand.
AGATGAAGAGAAGGATGAGAAATTCGTGGTCAAACGTTCTAGAACACCAAAAGTCAACCAAAAGATGGAATTGATGAAGAGAAGTACGATACACCGAAAGAGGAGACCATGAAACGATGGATGCTAATATTGCAGTGGTGGTTTAGGGTTTTAAGATTTGTATTAGTTAATTATGCAGAGGTAATACTTGACAAAATAAGGATCAACTCGTTTAGGAAAATGAATAAGCAATTCATGACCAAATCGTTTCTATTAACTCAAATATCTTGGTGTGATTAACAAGAAATGAATGTAGACAATGTATAATAGTATTTTGACCAAAATCTAGGCAATTTAGGTCTTTTAAGGAGGGATTAAACCAAGGTTGTAAAAGTCGTTAGGCGGTCCTAGGCGGTCGACTGGGGAGTTGCGAGTACTCGGGAGTAGTCGGGGATTACTCGGAAAATACCTACGGAGTACTCGGCCTAGGCGGGGAGTAATCGACCTAGGCGGGGAGTAATCGGGGAGACTCAGCCGCCTACTCGGGAGTTTTACAACACCATAAACGAACCAAAAATAGATGTTTGCTGACCTGACCGTCGGTCGTAATACGCGACGGCTAAGTACACCCTCCGTCGTGATGCATGACAAGTTAGTATCCATCAGGTTTTTTTTTGGCAAAATCAGTCCCTTTAGTTCCTGAAAATGCATTTTTAACCATTTTAAGTGATTTTAAGAGTTTATAAGGGCTATTTGGCATGATTGAAAGTTATGAAATTATAAACTAAGTTAAACACAATTAAATACTAATAAATGCATGATTTTTATTGATATGAAATATCCGAATTACATTCCCGAATCGAGTAAGCAAATACAAATATGAATGCGATAATCCGAACTGTTACATTGAGGTTGGGCTTGGACTATGTGGCTTATACTAACTTATATAAGCTTTATGTTTATCATTTTTTAGTAAACGCTCACTATTATTCTCTCAAAAAGGTGTAACTGGTTTTGATATTACGGGATTAAGTACTCGACGTTTATTAACATGTGATTTGAATCTCGTGCTTGCATTCATTTTATCTATTTCTTTATTCATCACGTGTTTGGATTCCGCCCAATCACGCGTTTAGTTGACATTGGATTGTAGTGATCCAGATTCGGGACTTACAAGTGGTATCAGAACCTATAGACCTATTCTAGGCTCTGTTGTGACATCAAAGATTCAAGAAACTAATATTTGTGAAGTTTCTGGGTGTTATTGCTTGGCCGATTGTTGAAGCATACTTGAAACCGAAGAACATGAAGAACTAATCTTCATCGTGTTTTCAGGCCTTTAGGTTGGGATTTGAGATAAGATTTGTTTAAATCTTGTTGAAAATTCAAAGACATCAAAATCCCTTGTTTATTAGGATTTAGAGTATTGATCAAGTCAAACAGAGTTCTCGGTATATCGGTGTTCTTGCCTCACTTTGGTTCTCGGCTCATTCTGGTTTTCGGCACAAAGGGTTCTCGGAAATCATTTGTTTTTGGTTATGTCTAGGGTTATTAGTCATAGGTTTTTCGGTATTTAGGAGTTCTTGGTTCATTAGTGTTCTAGGAATTGGTTTGGGGTTTTGATGTATACTTGGGTTTTGGTTCTCGGTTAAAGTTACTGTTTTCGGTCAAACTAGTTTTCTGCTAAAATGGACCCAAAGGAAGACATGTAGACCTCAACAAATATTCATCAGGTTCTTGACTCCGTGATGGGAACCATTCCCCATCTACTGTTTGCTGATGATACGATGAGTGGAAGTATCGGTTCGAGGGGTATATGATGATGAAATACTCCAAGGGTTGGAGAAGAATTTTGAGGGGTCCAACTGTGGCCACCTATACGTTGGACGATGCAGAGAGAACTGTGGCTCATAAACCAGAAGAGCTATTCACTGATGAAGATTTTGCTCTGGTGGAGGACGATGAGAGAGCCTTCTCTACTCTCAACTTAACACTATCCCCTGATATTGCCATTGGTCTTGGAGATGCAAAGTCGGATAAATAGCTATGGGCAGCCATTATGGATACTTTTGAGGGAAATGAGGGCATGCAGAAGAGTAAAAGAGATCTGCTAAAACAGGAGTATAGAATCTTCAATTATGTTTTGGGAGAATCTATTTTTGCTCAACTACAAAGATTCACTAAGCTTGTGAAAAAGATGAAATCTGCTAAGATTGAATTGACCCTTCTCGAGGTCAATCAGAAGTTTTTGAATTCCCTTCCTCAAAGCTGGGATCTAAATGTGGCATTGATCAAGAAAACAAAGGACTTGGCAAGGCTGGCAATCAATGACATGGAAGGTAGTAATTAGTTCATATGATATGGATGAAAAACAGCGTGCCATAAACCACGCTAGCTCTTGTAACACTGTTGGTTATAGTCCATCCACCAATACTTCTTTCTCTGATCAAGATGGAACGAGCGGGTAAAGATCCACCTCAAGCCAATTTACCCCAACACCCTCAAATGCATCTATCAATAAATGCTTTTTTTCATCTAAGGCCTCTTCAGCCAAGCCTACTTCTCAGATTCCCTCCATCTCTAAGGAAACTAAGGAGAGCATAGCCCTGATAGCAGGTTTTATGAATTACAACAATGACTTTCTTTCTAGTGACATCGTATCACCAGTTGTGTTTATTGAATTGGATCAAATCCATCCTGAAGACGTTGAGGAGATGGATCTTTTGTGGCAAATGGTCATGGCCATCTTTAGGGAAAAGAAATTCACCAAGAATATTGGTAAAAACAACTTGGCCATCACTAACAACAAAAAGGTGTATTCGACAAAAGCAAGATGAGGTGCTACAATTGTTACGAGCCTGGTCACTTCACTCGCGAATGCACAAATCCTGCCAAAGAAACAAATGGGGAAAAGGCCATTGTACCAGTGGGGCAAGGAGGAGGAGTTTGATTGAACAGTGAGAAGGCTATGGTTGTATAACAGTTTGGATGGGAGGATCAGATGAAGGCACTCAACTTAGGAGATGAATTGGCTAATTTGATTCAAGTTTACAATGTGGAAGAAGAGAAACAAACTGAAGATCTGATAAAGGAGCTACAATTTGCCTTTCTGGTAACCTCAACTCCAAACTCCAATCAGGCAAAAACTAAACTTTGCTCTTCTAAATGTGCTTACAAAGTAGAAATGTATAGACTTCAAAATGAAACCTCTGTTAGACAAATGGAGGATGTTAAAAGGGCTAACAACAACTACAAGGCCCATGAGATAAAATATAAAGAAAAGATCGAAGCTCAATGAAAAGATATTTCTAAACGAAAAGCTGATTTAAGTCAACAAGGTTGCATCTATCTTGATGCTAAAAAGAAAATAGCAACTTTAATTGCTGAACTAAAGGAATCTAAATTAGAAATTGCAAAACTAAATGCTAAATTTGAAAATACCAATTTCAATTTAAGAAATTTGATGTGTCTAGCGCGTTAGTTGAAAGTATAATTGAACATCAATTGAAATATAAGGATAATAAGGGTGCAGGTCTAGGTTTTAACAAAGTTCCCCCTCCTTTCAACAATAATTATACATCCCTTACAATGAAAATAGAGGAAGAGGAGAGGGAACAACATTTGCAACATGGTAAAAAGAAAGTTGCAAATCATGCTGTGGGAAAGGGCTCCCTCAAACCCATTGAGCCAGTATTTTTGAATAAGGGTGATTCTAATGCCTCTACTTCACGTGTAGATGAGGTATTAATAAAAGATTGGTTGTAAGAAGAAGAGGATAATTTACTTGCTTTAATGAATACACAAATTAAAACTGTTTGTGTGGGCTATGTTTTTAAGAGCAAACACTATGTGCTTGAATCTTCTGTTACTGCTTTTAATATTGGTGTGATTGATAATAAGGTTGGCAAACCTATGAAAACTAATAAGTATATTGCTCCAAAATTTGTAAAAGAAGGTGAAACTTGTAAATGCTCTTGCGGGAAACCTACTAAAATACAACAGGTTAACAAAGATCAAGCAGGTTCATTCAAACATATGAAACCAGGAGTTGACAGTAATGGCTTTTATTTAAAGAAGCAAAGATGCTACAACTATGGAACTCTTGGTCACATCGCCAGAAACTGTCCATCCATATTTTCCTTTGGACGAAAACAAAAGAGTATGCCTAGGAAGGGGTTTCAAAATCATCTTAACAAAAAACCCACCAAGGAAAACTCCTCTAAGGGTGACTAGAACATCCATAAACGTGCAGGTCAGGGATTTAAACATTATAAACCAGCAATTGAACATCCAGCTAATGATTGTTGGATTCAAGATTATTCAAATAACATGAAGGTGGTGTGGGTCATGGTGGTGATGGTCATAATGGTGATGGTGGTAGTTAGAGTGAGGCACGTAAATGTAAGGCTAAGGGTAAAGTGATAGAGATTGATAAGCCAAAGCCAAAGAGACCTAGAAGGAGTTTGGGTATATTTATACAAGATCCAGAACAGGTGGTTTCAAGTCTGTTCCTACTGTGGTTGTTCCAGTTTCTACACTATCTACTGTTTCTCCTACAATAGTATCTATTCATCCTCCACTAGTAGTTGTGTCACACCCCGTAAAGCGATTTGCAGAAGCGTAAAACGGTAATGTAACAGTCACAACTGATATCAAACACATTGTTCATAAAGAAACTAACTAATTTACAATATACTACATCAATCTAACTTCATTTACAAACTAAGTGATACAAACCAATCCAACCCGATAAGCTACTTTACTCTTAACTCCAATGCTTGTACCAATTTACACAGCATCGATCACAATCCAAACACGTAGCACATAAGCAATCTACTCCACTTTTCGGAATACCTAAAAAACATGTTAAAAATTGGTCAACTACAAACAGTTGGTGAGTTTCAGAAGTTTTAGCGAAATCGGTTATGCGTACCACACAGTTATAGTTTGTATGTATGCACATATGAAAAATATGTATTTACATTTGTATATATGTGCATCTGTATCTTTGTATGTACATATGTATTTGCGTAATTTTATGATATTACTTTGAAACTACGATAAAATCGTGACTGTTCGTTCGTACTACATGCCTCCATTTTCCATGTAACCTCAACCACTGTGGCCCCCCTTCCACCCACAACGATTCCACTAAATTCAACCATTACATATTCCCCCAAACCATGCTTAAAGAGTATTGTACATTTTGCGTTAAAAACTTGTATTAGGGGGAAATATGTAATTTCAAAGGTTAGGAAGGGGAAATATGTAAAAATTTCCCACCTACATCAATCATTGTGGCTCCCCTTCCGTCCATAATATATACAATCACAGTATTTTCTTAGCATTCATGCCATAATAGAGTTAGTTTGTTTAGTTGCAGCAGAACTTGGTGATAGGCCATAATCAACTTTAGTTTATTACTATTGTGGCCCCCCTTCCGCCCACAACAACCTCGTGGCCTCCACTGCCCATGTTGTTCTCATGGCCGTCATAGACCACGTTATCCCCATGTCCATCACAGACCACGTTATCCCCATGGCCATTACAGATCGCGCTATCCCCATGGCCTTCATAGACAACGTTATCCCCATGGCCATTACAGACCACGTTATACCCATGGCCATTACAAACCACATTATTTCCCCAACTTGTTATGTTTAACATTACATAGCGTGTTTGTATAAACATGTTGTCACATGTAATTTCATTATGTTTTGGTATTCGCACAATCTCCATTTAATTTATCAATCAACAATACTATTCACCATTTATTAGCACGTAATCAATCATTATGTTTGTAGATACTTTTCGTATATAAACGTCCAGATAATTCATATATTGTACCGTTTTCAGATAGATAGATCTATATATACACGCTTTTCACCCCAAAAGTTCGTAAACAGTTTGAAAAGAGGGGTCATGAAACTCACTGTTTAGTAGGTACTTAGTGCAACGTCAGCTTGGGGTTCGTTTCCCTTGCTATCACTTAGTCCCTATAATCAATATTATAATAATATTAATATTTTAATATTATTATAATCCTCATACTAAACTGGATTGTATAGCTAGTCTGGGTATAGCTGTCATGCCCAGAAAGTGTCAATAAGCTTAGATTGTGATGTTGTTCAATGTCTAATACTTAAAACCGAACTTGGCTCAGATTCCTTATTTCACCATCTGGGCCAAGTTGATCGTTTACGCGTTTAAAAAACAGGTATGAGTATGTAAACATGGGTAAACGTGTTGGTTGATAAAATGATTAAGTAATAAAGAAAGATCAAAATTCAGGGGTCTGGATTCAATACGGGCTCATTTCTGTTTATTCAGTTTGGTTTAGAGAAAAACGCGTGCAAGCCATCCAAATTGCCCGGATTTCTCATAAAGAGTTTGATTTTACTTAATTAACCTAAAAATATGATATTTGATCACTCTTTATGTTCTGATATTCCAACATGTTCGTTAATCACGAACTTGTCGGGTTTTATCAAAATCGATTTTGTTTAATGTTCAAGTTAGCACAATTAACTATCCGTTTATCATTAAATTATTAAAATTTAGACACTTATCAAATAAAATATGTAGATTTTTATAAAAATATATCTGAAATTATTAACTAATTTATTAATTTATAAAAATTCATTTTATATACTATATTTAGCCCGAAAATCGTCCGTTTATACCAAACGATTTCCAAAAAATCCGACAAAATTCCTAAGTGATCCAAATATTTCCTAAGACACCTTGAAAAAATTTCTAGATCCTAAAACTTTTGTCAGATTACCTTTTCAAGCCAAAAATGACTATAAAAACTCAAATATACACGAATCCACTAAACATAGGGTTTTCCAAATGACACCAAATTTCATATATGGTCATATTATACCAAATATGAGTTTCTCACAAAATTTCATAATTTTTCAAGCATTTTAAGTATTTTTCTCAAATAAACGTCCCTATTCGGTAATAAATTCGCCAAATATTCTCGAATGGTCGAAAAATTACCAAATTTGGACAGGACTCACTCATATGATCCCTAACAATATGCACATCATAATCCAACCCTAAACAGCCACTAAATGAGCAATTCGACATTACCTTTGCGGTTTTCGTTCGTTTTCGCTCTCTTATTCAAATTTCCGGGTTATTGTGCTTCTAAGTAAGTTAGGTACTGGTCCTATATCACAAACCAAGCATGTATCGTCAAAAAAACAGCCTTGAAGAAACTTAGGGTTTTGGTTAGGGCTTTAAACTGAACTTTTGAACCGTAAAAACGCGATTTAAACCCCTTAATTCGTGTTTATGGCAAAAAAAAAAAACTTATCTAAACAAGTTCTTAACCATGTGTAAGATCAAAACACGTTTTTGCACCATTTTTAATGTTTTTGTATGGTTAGAAGTGATTTTTGGTAATCAAACTATGTTTATATGTAGTTAAACATGTTTAAACAGGATAAAAGATGGATTAAATTGATGAACTTACTCTGGGTTTGAAAGAGGTATGAAGAACAGAGGTGTTCTGGTCCAGAATGTGCAAGAACTTAAGTTAAAATATGTGTTTAGTTGTTTAAATAAAAAAACATAAGGGGGTGGGGGTAGTCCACTTTGGCGGTCTGGACATTTTGGGCCCCTTTTGGGCCCAATTTTGGCCCATTAGTCTCGTTTTGCGTGCCTGAACGTAAAATCCAGAGTCCATGTTTATTTTGGGTTCGGTTTTTGGAGAGAAAAATATATCGATTACAACAAATAGCGCAAAACGAGCGTTTTTCGGCCTTTTTTATGTAAATTTATAAAAGCATATCATTTGTTTGTAAAAATCGAAAATATTTTCACGGATCACATAAAACGTCCCCAATAAATGTTTTGTAGGTCTTTTTCGGCTTAACGGATGATACAATGCTTATTTCGGAACTATCTCTCGTGCTTAAGTCATAGCGGGTAGTTAAACGAGCATGTTTTCGTTTAACTGGTCTGCTGTCGTACTAAAGCCATAGTATCAATATCTTGGCTTATAATAAACGTATATCACTTATAGATGCCCCCCCCCGGGATATCCGGGTTATAACCAAACCCGTTCGGTTATTCATTTGTTCGTTACTCAATAAGCCGTTAATCACTTATTCGATATGTGAAAACTAAGGTGTACCCAGGTTTGTCACGAATGTCACATTCTCCCCCCGTTAAGAAATTTCGTCCCCGAAATTTGATATACTAATTACACCCTTAGGGAAAAGTTATATGTATTTATTTCAGAATTCGTTATTTTGTTTCTGAATGTATTTGGTTCACCATTGCTTATTCCATCGAACTTCAATTAATGAAATTTTTGGTATGTCATCACTGTTCGATTTTCCCGTCCAATATTTACACGAGTTTCTTTGCAAAGTTTAGTTGTACGCTAATTTTCAAGCATTACTAATTTCTGCCTTGTCAATAAGGCAATTGTTTAGACTCGATATATAGAAAATATCGTGAGTGAATTAGTTTTGGTTAATGTGCTACAGGATTAACCTTCGAGATAATTTTGTACGGTTCCATGTATTCCAAAGTCAACTCTTCGGTTTCATCAACAATCGATAACTTCTCACGTATATTGATATAGTCCTCTTGTTAGCCTCAGGCGGTTTTTCAGTTTGTTGTTAACGTTACCAGCTTTATCTTTGGTTCCCGAAATCAAATCGGATATTATATTTTGGGTGTCGCCAATTTTCAATTCAATAAAGTGGCGATTTACATTCTTGCTCGTATAACAGAGGGTATAGCTGCTCATATAATATTATGTTAACTGTTAGTGTATGAGGATTAAACTGGTAGAAGGTACTGTTCCCACTTTCCTAAAATGTTTGAATAATTGATTTCGTTCGATCATTTGTTAGAGGATGGCAGATCATGCTCAGGTCTATTCGGGATTTAAAGTTTCATACACAACTCACCAAAGATAAGAGGTGGAATGGCTTTCTCGACCTGAAATAGCTAAAATGAGCTCACTATGTCAGATACGATTTCATTAACATCAGGTGAGTTTTTCAATTGTGTAGTTGTTACAGATCAGAAGGAAGTATGCGGATTGGGTTAGTCAGTGAACTATCATCCAGATTGCATTGCTTTCTTGAGATGTTTTAGGAACGTGTGTTAAGAGGTCCATTATAATTTGTTTACCCCTCCATTGGAGTATTTCAAGTTGTTGTAGCGTTTCCGAAGGTCTTTGATATTCTGCCTTAACTTAATATAGGGTACATCTTTACAACACATGTGACTATAATCTTTCTTATACCAGTTCATCCATAAATTTCCCTTACATCTTTAGACCTTACACTGGTACTCGGTCTAACAGAACATATGGACTGACTTTTCCTCGTTCATAACTCGGTCATTGAGGTTATGAAAGCTCAAAGTTCAAGTTTCAGTGCCTGTACAATTAACAGTTATAATTGTTTAACAACTCCACCCATCTCCATTACCTAATATACAACTTCTTTTGATTACTTATAGATCGTAGATTTTTGTGGTTCGTGTAACTTGTACAATTAACAGTATACAAGTAATGCCTCCTGATCTTGGGTACAAAAGCAACCGTTCAATATTTCTGGTCATAGGTAAAGTAATTCTTCTGACCCGCTTTTAGTCATTGGGGGGTATATGCTATCACTTTGTTTTATTTCCATTCATAATCTAGGTCTTTTTGAATTAGGAGGATAAAAATTTAGGTAACACTGAAAAAGTTTTCATCCCGCTGAAGTCTTCATGAATTCCTTGATGTAACTGTTTTAATATCTACTTTAAGATGGAATGCGAAAGGCATTTTGGTACCAAGGCTTTCTCCCTATACTTTGATCATTTCGTTATTTGGAAGAGGTATTCCGACAGTCCTGTCCTTACATACGATTTCCATTTTTTATCTCAAGTAGCTAGTCCATGTTTACTACATCAGAACTTCCTAACTCTACCGAGAATGGGTTAATAAGGAATGGTTGACTGTTTAGGATGAAAGAATAGTTTTGGTTTATTTGGTTAACCGTTATAGATTTACCGTTAGAGAGTTCTATAGCATAAGGGTTTATTAATTTACTAATAGGTATATTTTTCTAAGGGTAGAAAGTTAACATATTGAAACTTCTATTGGGACACGTGTTAATTAATTTGAAGCGTACTAGTCTAAAATTGTGAATGTACCTGCTATCACATGTGGATCTTGTCGTGCTCCACTCGAGTCAATCACGAAAGTGACCACTAGTCTGGTTAAACGTTGATGCTTGTTCTCCACTTAACTTGGGTAGTTTCTTTTGAAGTGTTTTGTACTACCACACTCATAGCAAGTATGATGATTTATCATAGGTTTGGTTAATTGTATCGGTTGTAAGCGAATTGGTTGCGATCGAGGTAGTTGTGGATGGTGCGGTTGTGGTATTTGAGATGGCCGGTTAGTAGTGTTTACAATGGTTTTACAGTCACGAACATAATGTCCAACCTTCTCATATTTTCAACACCCGTTTGTTCGACATTCACCTACATGATGATAACCACATTCCCCACACTTTGGCAAAAGTCATTTATACATATCTTGTTTCACATCAAGAATAGTAATGGCGTAATTTTGTATTGTAGTGCATGCACGTTTATTTTGTTGTCTTCCTTGTACCTTCGCCTCATACTCGGTTCGTTTTGTACCAGATGATTCCCCAGGCATTCTCAGAGCACCACTTTTAACCAAATCAGAAGCTGCAATGCCGACTTGTAACACGGAATTTTCAAAAGTTAAGGGGCCAGTTGAATTAACCAGACTCCTGACTTCGGGGGCTAAACCCCAAATGTAGCGTTCAATACATTTAGATTCTGGGGTAACTAACCATGGAACTAAACGGGCCAGTTCGTTAAAGCGGTGGGTGTACCCCAAATGATCTGCACCCTTCATTTCTAAATTCCCAAGTTCTTGTTCTAATTTCTAAATTTCATTTATCGGACAAGAGTGTTCTATTATAAGATCCTTAAGTTCTACCCAAGACATACGGTTGATTGCCTCTTGCCCCCGAATTTGCACTACAGTATTCCACCACATTAGGGCGTGGTCCACAAACGTAGAAGTAACATATTTGACAATACAATCTGGTGGACAGTTAGTGATATTGATAATGGATTCAGTCTTTTCAATCCACTTAACCAGTCCATTTGGTCCTTCAGTATCACTAAAATCTATAGGTTTACATAACATGAAGTTCTTAGGTTGATATCCCTGTTGTGGGGGATTTGGGTTGTTACGACCATTGTTTAAGTTGGGTGGGGGATTATCATTATTAAGAGTAGAATTAGTACTCAACGGGGGGGAGTATTAGTTGTAACCGTGTTAGTATTTATCGGGGGAGCATTTGTAGTTATATTAGTATTTGTCGGGGGATTAGTATTCACGGCCGCATTAGTGTTCGGCATTTGCTTTGTATTCATAGTTGTATTAATACCGGCAGCGAATTGTGCTACTATTGTCGGATGTACTGTCTATAGTTTCCGAGAAATCATCTCGGCTACATCTGCCTCAGATAATGTGTTTGCTTTCTTCGGGGCCATTCTATAACAATAATCAGTCATACTACAATTAATAATAATTCATTACATCACTAATCACAAAAGAAATCACATTAACTGGTAATCAGGTATTTCAGATAGCACATACGTATCACACGCATCTATTCTCGAGTTTATATACTAAGGATAGCATATAGATTTAGCCTAACAAAGGCCATTGTCTGTGTATATATATCAAATGTTGCCCCAAGTGAAAAGAATTATTTTTTGTAAACCTGGTAAGGGTCAGTATTGTAACGAAAGGCTCAAATTGTCCTCCATATCAGCATAGCACACACTATTAGATGCTTGCATGGAGTATCAAAAATATGTTATACCCAACAATACCATACTATCATTATCTATCCAAGTACACATTATAACAATTATGAATGGTTCACAACTCGCACGACAATAAACCGATTGGAATGACAAAATATACGAGAGGTTAGAGGTTCTCATACATAGATGGTTTGAAGAGTTTGCTAGTTAGGGAGGTTCATCAGAGTCAGTTGCACTGGTGATGTGTAGAGGGAATTATTATTAGTATTTCTTTTTGAAATAACGTAAGTACATTATATGTACTAGTAGTCACGGTCTGTTATAGAATTGGGGACTCCATAAGGTAATTATCATATTTATAATTCGATAAATCGGATTCATCTCTAGGTATTTTCCTAGGAATAGTATTTGTTTTTGAACAACAGAAATGGAAAGACGACCAGAAAACAGTTTAGTTTAATGTCAAAGAAACAAGTATATGAGATAAAAATTAAACCCAAGTTGAAAAGCGTTATATATATCCTCTTGAAATTATTGTATGTAAGTCACACCTTCCATGGTTCTTTCCTGGGACTTGCATATTAAGCCCCATTGTGGTTCTGTCATATCACAAGATTTAGTTTTCACTCTGTAAAGCATTCTCGTATTCTCGTTTACAGGCGACACCGGTACTTCATCTGTCACAAAGCTACCCGATCTCGATATCTTTCGGTGCAACAGTTAGTCATAAAATAACACTTTTCGATAGCTTTGATCAGAGTAAAGGATATTATTAATTAGGCCAAAAATAAAATATTTTATTTATTATGACCATGTCTAATATTAATTATGATCAAATATAGTATTAGTTTTAATAGATTAAAATTTTAATTACAATAAGAATTAATATTGATTATAATCAAATATAATATTCGTTACGATAAGATTTAATATTATCGACAGTACCGTACGTACACATATCTATACACCCTGTTTCAGATAAGTACGTATGCATATTACATATATACTCCACATCACCTTTATACGCGTATGTTGCTATTTTAACCTATCGGTATGTTCCACGACTTCTCCTCGAATTCCCTCGTACAAGCAAGTCTGTTATTACGTTCCAGACAATAATAACTCACTTGCCCTTCGAGTTCATCCCGGCATCCAACGGTATATATCATTACTTATTATTAATTTCCCCAGATATAACCGTAGGTATCCTAAAGGATAACCTAATCCTTTATATCCTTTATAACAAATGGCTCTCATACAAACTTCTGTCACACCCCGTTAAGCGATTTGCGGAAGCATAAAACGGTAATGTAAAAGACACAACTGGTATCAAACACATTGTTCATAAAGAAACTTTACTAACTAATTTACAATATATTACATCGATCTAACTTCGTTTACAAACTGGGCGATACAAACCAATCCAGCCCGATAAGCTACTTTACTCCTAACTCAAATGCTTGTACCAATTTGCACAGCGTCGATCACAATCCAGGCACGTAGCACATGAGCAATCTACTACACTTTTCTGAATACCTGAAAAGCATGTTAAAAACAGGTCAACTACGAATAGTTGGTGAGTTTCAGAAGTTTTAACGAATCCGGTTCTACGTACCACACAGTCATAGTTTGTATGTGCGCGCGTATGTAAAATATGTATTTACGTTTGTATATATGCACATCTATATCTTTGTATGTACGCATGTATGTGTATAAGTTTATGATATAAGTTTGAAACTATGATAAAATCTTGGTTGTTCGCTCGTACTACGTGCCTCCATTTTCCACGTAAAATCAACCACTGTGGTCCCCCTTCCACCTACAAAGTTCCACATAAAATCAACGATTACACATTATATATATATATAGTATTTCCTACGCCTATCCACATAGTATGTATGTGTGTGTGTGTATACATGTATAGTATTTCCCACGTACCATCAATCACTGTGGCTCATCTTCTGCCCACAATATATACAATCACAGTATTTTCTTGGCATTCATGCCATAATCAAGTTAGGTTGTTTAGTTGCAGCAGAACTTGGGTGATAGGACATATTCAACTTTAGTTTATTACTATTGTGGCCCCCCTTCCTCCCATAATAACCTCGTGACCTCCACTGCCCACGTTGTTCTCATGGCCATAACTGACCACGTTATCCCCATTGCCATTACAGACCACGTTATCCATATGGCCATTACAGACCACGTTATCCCTGTGGCCTTCACAGACCACGTTATCCCCATGGCCCTTACATACCACGTTATACCCACGTTGTTCTCATGGCCATCATAGATCACGTTATCCCCATGGCCATTACATACCACGTTATCCCCATGTCCATTACAGACCACATTATCTCCATGGCCTTCACAGACCATGTTATCCCCTATGGCCATTACAGACCACGTTATACCCATGGCCATTACAGACCACATTACATAGCGTGTTTGTATAAACATGTTATCACGTGTAATTTCATTATGTTTTGACATTCGTACTATCTCCTTTTAATTTATCAATCAACAATACTATTCATCATTCATCATCACGTAATCAATCATTATGTTTGTAGGGACTTTTCATATATGAACGTTTAGATAATTCATATACTGTACCATTTTCAGATAGATAAATCTATATAAACATGCTTTTCACCCCAAAAGTTCGTAAATAGTTTGAAAAGAGGGGTCATGAAACTCACGGTTTAGTAGGTACTTAACGCAATGTCAGCTCGGGGTTTGTGTCCCTTGCTATCACTTAGTCCCTATGATCAATGTTATAATAATATTAATATTTTAATATTATTGTAATCCTCATACTAAACTGGGTTGTATAGCTAGTCTGGGTATAGCTGTCATGTCCAGAAAGTGTCAATAGGCTTAGATTGTGATGTCGTTTAATGTCTGATACTTAAAACCGAACTTGGGTCAGTTTCCCTATTTCACCAGCTAGGCCAAGTTGATCGTTTACGCGTTTAGAAAACTGGTATGAGCATGTAAACTTGGGTAAACGTGTTGGTTGATAAAATGATTAAGTAATAAAGAAATATCAAAATTTAGGGGTCTGGATTCGCTATAGGGCTCATTTCCGTTTATTCAGTTTGGTTTAGAGAAAAACGCGTGCAATCCATCCGAATTACCCGAATTTCTCATAAAGAGTTAGATTTTACTTAATCAACCCAAAAACATGATATTTGATCACTCTTGATGTTCTGATATTCCAACAGGTTCGTTAATCACGAACTCAACGGCTTTTATCAAAATTGAATTTGTTTAATCTTCAATTTAGCACAATTAACTATCCGTTTATCATTAAATTATTAAAATTTAGAAACTTATCAAATAAAATATGTATATTTTTATAAAAATATTTATGGAATTATTTAGTGATTTGTTAATTTATAAAAATTTGTTTTATATACTTTATTTAGCCCGAAAATCCTCCGTTTATACCAAACGATTTTCAAAAAATCCGAAAAAATTCCTGAGTGATCCAAATACTTCCCAAAACGCCTTGAAAAATTCCCATAACCTAAAAGCTTTGCCAAATTACCTTTCCGAGCCAAAAACAACTATAAAAACTCGAAAATACACAAATCTACAAAACATAGCTAGGCTTTTCCAAATGACACCAAGTTTCATATGTGATCATATTATACCAAATATGAGTTTCCCACAAATTATCATAATTTTTCAAGCATTTTAAGTATTTTTCCCAAATAAACGTCCCTATTCGGTAATAAATTCGCCAAATATTCTCGGATGGTCAAGAATTACCAAATTTTGACAGGGACTCACTCATATGTTTCCTAATGTTCTTGAAAAATTTTACAAGCTAAAAATAGGCACATCACAATCTAACTCTAAACAGCCCCTAAACGAGCAATTCGGCATTACCTTTGCGGTTTTCGTTCGTTTTCGCTCTCTTATTCAAATTTCCGGGTTCTTGTGCTTCTAAGTAAGGTAGGTATGGGTCCTATATCACAAACCAAGAATGTATCATCAATAAATAATCCTTGAAGAAACTTAGGGTTTCGGTTAGGGCTTTAAACCAAACTTTTGAACTGTAAAAACGTGATTTAAACCCCTTAATCCGTGTTTATTTCCAAAAAACTTATCAAAACAGGATCTTAACCATTGTAAGATTAAAACATGTTTTTGGACCATTTTTAAGGTTTTTGCATGGTTAGAAATGATTTTTGGTAATCAAACTATGTTTATATGTAATTAAACATGTTTAAGCAAGCTAAAAGATGGATTAAATTGATGAACTTACTTGGGTTTTGAGAGAGGTATGAAGAACAAAGGTGCTCTGGTCCAGAATGTGCCAGAACTTAAGTTAAAATATGTGTTTAGTTGTTTAAATAAAAAAAACATAAAAAGGGGGGGAGGGTTAGTCCACTTTGGCGGGTTGGACTTTTTGGGCCCCCTTTGTGCCCAATTTTGGCCCATTAGTCTCGTTTTGTACATCGGGATATGAAATCCCGAGTCCAAGTTTATTTCAGGTTCGGTTTTTGGAGAGAAAATATGTCGGTTACGACAAATAGCGCAAAACGAGCGTTTTTCGGCCTTTTGTGTAAATTTATAGAAACATATCATTTGCTTGTAAAAATTGAAAATAATTTCACGGATCGCTTAAAACATCGCCAATAAATGTTTTGTAGGTGTTTTTCGGCTTAACGGATGATACAATGCTTGTTTCGGAACTATCTCTCATGTTTACAGTCATAGCGGGTAATTAAACGGGCATGTTTTCGTTTAACTGGTTTGCTATCGTACAAAAGCCATAGTATCAATATGTTGGCTTATAATAAATTTATATCAATTATAGATGTCCCCCGGGATATCCGGGTCATAACCAGACCCGTTTGATTATTCGTTTGTTCGTTACCCAATAAGCGGTTAATCGCTTATTCGATATGTGAATACTAAGGTGTAGCCGGTTTTGTCACGAATGTCACAAGTTACTTGCTCTCCAAGTACTCCGGTGGTAATATTGATGACAACTACTGCATCAGACCACTATTTTCATCCATCTCGAGATCCATGTTGCAATCTATTAAGTCTCCAGTATCTTTTCCAAAACAAGTTGTTGCTACTCCTAGCCCTAGTGTGTCTGGTGGAACAGTGTCGAGTCCTATGGTACCTTTCATGTCATTTAATAGACCACAGGGTCCGATGACGTATGTTCATCCTGGGTTCTACAATTTGC
Source organism: Bidens hawaiensis (assembly GCF_021521415.1). Lineage (NCBI taxonomy): Eukaryota > Viridiplantae > Streptophyta > Magnoliopsida > Asterales > Asteraceae > Bidens > Bidens hawaiensis. The sequence continues at coordinate 203,854 of NW_027495656.1, forward strand.
CCATTCAACACCAAATGTTTCAATTGATGAATTTGGTGCATCTTCAAGAGAATCAGATGAATGCTGATCGATAATTTCAAGAAGTATGCACGCAGATTAGAAGCAAATGATGAAGGCAATATAGTTTTTGAATAACGAGAATCGTGAGCTAAGAGCCCTACTGGCTGCTTAGGGGGGAGAGGTTAGCTAAAAAGGACGACTTGATCCTGCAACTTCAATACAAAGACGACATATTAAAGAAGCTTAAGGATCAGGATCATGATGATGATCCTGAAGTGGGAGGTTTGATTAGCAACCAGGTGCCTCAACATCTGGTCCAGTGCCTGCTGAAGAGGAGTCGAGTGGTAGAGAGTTGGTGGTGTTCCATGACTCAACTGAAGTTCAACTCGTCAATATGTTGAAAGTGAAGATGATTTTATTCGTTGATATGTTTGGGGTTGTGATGAGCATGGTGAATGCCGATGAGATTGAAAAGGGCGCATTTGTGGATCATTTTCTAACAAAGGAAAAAATCACCATTTTTTTGAACTTAAATAAGGAAGGTGTGGAAGAATTGGAGAATCGGGTGGATGTAGAGTTGAGGATGCTGATGATGTGCAGGATGATCCAAGTGTTCCATTTGGGAATACTTGTTATGACGATATGGAGATGGAGGATGTGATGGTCAAGGAATACCCTAATATGTATTCACGGTTTAACACTAATGAGGGAATTTCGTTTTTCACTACAGAGCATTATCAAAAGGTCAAGGAGTGTTTGAAGAAATAGAAAGAGAAAGAGAATGGTAAAGAGCCAGAAAATGATAAGACAAGACAAGCTTCGGATGATATGTTTCAATACAACACGAAGAAGATGAACAAGTGGATAGAAACTTTGAGATATGCTCAGAAAGATGATTATCTATAGTCGAAGGCTATGTTATCTGCATATTAGATGAAGGAGTTTGTTACAGTGAAGATGGTAAAGGGTGATTTTGTGTTGTGGATGTACGAGCCCGAGCTAAAGGTTTGTATTGTTAAATGGGAAAACGGGATTCAATATGTTGGACGTTTTACTGATATTCTCTCGATTCCATGCTGGGATGTTCGTACGTTGGCATATAGACCTTTCATGAATCCTGGAAACAATCAACTGATTGATTGGTCTATCGTCATCTGGTCTACGAGGTCAATCATGGTTTCAAGTTTTTCAAGCCCCAGGTGCCGAAACAGAAGTATGTTGATGAAATTGATCCTCACACTGGGTGGAGAAAGTAGGTTCTAAAAGTGAAGCTACCTCGCACGTTGAAGAAAGTTCATTTAAATATTTAACCCCATAGTCTTTATAAGAACTTCAATAGGTGGTACTATGATGAGAAACTTGTGAAGCTGTGATTGTACTGGGAGCATGAAGTATGTTAGAGTTTATTCGGATATTAGATCCGACATGATTAGTCAACCCGTCTAAGACTGACAACGATGTGCTATTCAACAACCAGATCAGATGGGCACATAACAAAGACAATGAGCTGGCTATGCAATTCTAACGTGTTATTCGCGTTTGTCATGCTTTTGGAATTCATAGCTGTGCTGACCAAAAGACCAAGAGATTCAACATGTGAAGAACACAAAGCTCATGATGAGGGGGAGTTTTTTGATACATCAGTATTCGTCTCGCTTTATGTTAAACGTATTTTGTAATAAATATAATATATAGGGGTTGATTTGTAATTATGTAAAATAAATTCGCTATGTTTATATAGTGAATGGAAATAGTTTTGGTCCCCATTCGTTAGGGAATGTTAACGAATGACAAGGTTAACGTATAAGGCCATTCACTACGGGATGCTTAGCGAATGGCGTGGCGAATATGGCTCATTCGTTATGCTTGTATAGCGAATGAGCCTGTCACCTCTATATATACCCATGTATCTTATTTGTGATTAATTGATTCTAAATTTATTGAAATAATCTTGTTACTCTGCCAAAATTCACTCTCAATACACACAAGTACACACAGTTAGCCTAATCACATAACAATAGATTATATCTTAAGACTAGATCGGGTAATATTGAATCAAGATGATCATTATCATAAATTTTCATGTAGTATAATATAATATAAAATAATATAATATAATATTCTGTTGTACAGGTACCTGCACAGGATAATCGCTTTGATTTGGGTCGTCATCAGGCGGCAAATCGCTGTAACATACGAGATTTGTCTTTTTTTTTTTGCAGTGCTTGCTGACGTATAGGCACTGCAATGTGGCTCGCGCATTCAACGATTACTTCACCCTATACTTGCGTAGGCAGGCCCGCGGGTCGTTGTTCGTTGGCTCATACGTGACGCGGATTTGACTTAGTTTGGGCTAAGGGGCGTGCCTGGTTAATTTACCCATTCAGCCGCCATTACAGCCGTGCGAGCTGGACTGTCCCCGGGCACAGAGCATGCATATCGTCCGAAAGATTGACATGCAATACTAGTAGTCACTTCTCATGAGGCTAGCCCTTACGTCTCGATCCCTCTTGTCGAGCCTCCGCCATTCATGGAGGCGGAGGTGAATATTCAGGACATCGCGGTTGACGCTGAGGCTGGTGATCAGGTATGTTCTATTATCGTTTAAATTCCTTTGTATCTTCGTTTTATTAATGTTAATTTATCATGTTGATACCAGCTACCACACCAAGAGGACCCTGGCACATTTCTCGTACATATCGCGTCGTGTGTTTGGATGCGGCCACTGATGCCCGACTACAAAGATTATAGCAGCGGATGTCCAGCTCTAGCGCCAGATGGCCTTGGTGGTAGGGTTTAGGTCAGCCCAACAGCGTGGTGAGGTGTACACACCGCTGGCTCCATGTTGCGACCACGAGTCGAGCACGTCAGGGGTCAAACGCCAATGAGACGGCGACGACGATGCGGCTGGTGCTGTAGTTTAGATTTGTTTCTGCATTTTGGTTTTTTTGTTTTTAAACCGAACTCGTTATAATGAATTTCATATGTATATATAATTATCGTTTTGTTTATCTTGTTTCGTTGCAATTTTAAAATCAAGCCAATTAAGTATTACCGATTTTTGAAAACCAAAAAATATTTTAAAAAAAAAGTAATTGTTTTTTAAACTACTAATACAAAACCGAAAAAAACATACAAAATCAAAATATAAAATATAAAATGACAGCAAAAAGACAAGAAATAAATAAACAAAATGAAAATAAGAAAAAAACAAGAAAAATACAACAAAAAATGTGACATTTTAGGAAACACCCCACCAATCCGCCGCATATAGATTGGGTGTTTCCTAAATACCTTGTGTGTCTTTAGAAAACCCACAAACTCATTCTATGTGATTCCTATTTATGGACCCTAATACGTTTTTCTATTCTACTTATACTATTCATAAAATTTCTATTAAGTTTTTATTTAGACAGAAAATAATTCGTTCAAATAAGACATATCAATTCAGTATATATATACAACTGAACTGACTTTTAAACTCATGTATTAAACGAGATTTGTCGAATGATAAAAATAAACAAAGTCTATTATTTAAAATAAAGGGACAAAATTAAAGGTAAAAAAGAAATGAAATATATAGTGCAAACAATAAGAAGTCTAGAAGTTCCAATTTATAAATTTGTGAAAATCTTTTTTATATACATAATTTGTTGTTTTATCACAAGTATTCTCATTGTCATCTAAAATTAACAATTTTAGACCAGTCTGCTAGTTACACTGGATAATGCAACATATAGTGTTCATCGGAAAAAATTGAACATCGAAGAAACAAACAAAACCTAGAAAAAGATTGTTCTTAATTGCTTTCTAATTGTTTGATCTTCAATCAATATTTTACTTTTGTTTCCTAACTATTTTATAACTTAATTGCTAAAATGGTTTTGACCAACGGCTTATGGATAATTTGAATGAATGATATAGGATATTGGAAGATTAATTAGGAAGTATAATTGACTATTTTATAACTCAATTACCAAAATGATTCGACTCATGACTCATGGATAACTAGGATTAATGAAATGAGAGAATAAAATATTAGGAAGGAAAATTAGGCTAGAGCTAAATGTGCGTTTAACACCTAACCTTCATTATTTTGCTTTATTATAGGGGCATAGGTTATAAGGGACCCGAGGTGTCCCCGGGCACATTCGTTTTTCACTTGGTAGGGTAAATTTTGGCGACTTCTCGTCCAAAAATTTTATAGGTATTGAATCTGGTAACCCCTGATTATTTTTTTCAAAATGCTATTGGTCACCCTTGATTATGCTTACGGTTACTGGAAATCATTAGAGTTTGTGTCAGTTGGGTTTTTCTTGCGATCGACGGCCGCGTCACTACTCTACAACAAAAGAATGGTTTCAGAAACATTAAGAAGATGACCTAGGTAATAATATTATCCTTTTTGGAATTTAATCCATGCCGATAGTATTTAGCCAACTGGTTTGTAAAAAGTTAAAACAAAGATAAAAAGGAAAAACCTATATAGTCATTTCTTTATTGTATATTATTCTGAATATAAACAAAAGTTAAGATTTCAATTTTTTTATTTTTAATATATTTGTTCATCCTTTTATTTAGTTAATTGTTTCTAAACTTTCAATAATTCGAGTGTTCATAATACATTGACTATTGTAAAAACAGTAAGCTCTTACACAATTGTGAATGTAAAAACAAAACTAATTTGAACCCATCACTTATTGTCACTTGGTACAATTTTTTTCAAATTATATATATATATATATATAAATGATCAAATACAATAATCCTTTATCATACATTACATACGTGAGACTGTGGAAAGTCGATTTCAATTAGGGATCTACGGTTCTCCAATCAGAATAGCGAGCAACAACGGCGAGCCGGTGTTCGTCTACCGCTGCTCCCATCGATTCCGTCCACCTTCACCATCACCGTTCAGCAATCCGGCAATTTCCAACGATTCCATCCACTGTCCACCGTCGCGACCAACGGCGGTACCGTCGTGAACACCATCTTCTTCCGTCACGAGTTATTCACAGGTCAGTTGATCAAATTGACCAATTGAAATTGAAATTGTTGAACCTAATTGATCAATTAACCTTGAAATCGATCCAATTAATCTATCAATTTGAAGCTTCAATCGATCAATTTTGAGTTTTGAGTGATGGGTTTTAACCTTTAACGTTTAAGATTTTGGCTTGAACGTTTAAAGTTTTTTTGCCTGAACGTTTAAGTTTTTTGCCTGAACGTTTAAGTTTTTGCCTGAACGTTTAAACTTTTAATCTTGAACGTTTTAGGGTTGGGATTTTGGCTTGAACGTTTTAGTATTTTAACCTTGAACGTATTTTGCATACGTAATGTACGTTAAGCGATTATTGTACGTTAACATTCCCATATATATATATATACATATGTGTGTGTGTGTTAGCAAATTTATGTTTGTATAAGGGCCTGAGTTTATATAAAGGGTCTAAAAGTTATCCAAAAAATCCGTATATAAACAAAATAATGGAAATATAGTTGATCTTTTGGGAAACAAATTATATTAGACCATTTTTTATATTTGCCCTGGGCACTTGAAAACTCGTAGACGCTTCACTTGATGAAAGTAGTATTCGGAAGAACTGAAACACTTTCCTGAGAACCGAAACACTCGGACCAAACCTGAACCGAATCACCGATCTGAAAATTTTTGGATCTGTGACTTCGGTCACCCCTATGATTTAGTTCAAGTTTCACCACTGTTTTATTTGAAGAGTAAGGAAAAAATCAGATACTCAATAACCAAGCAAACAATAAATATACTTGCGGATAACTTAATTTTGTTTGACGATTGTACCAAGTACTAACCAGGCTAAATGAAGATCATACTCAGTTTTAATTTCTGTCGGGGTTTTAGGCGATTCTATGTGGCATATTGTTGGCATATGAAAACTACATTACATAACAATTTTATACTGTAAGCCAACTTTGTTGTCTTTTACAACTCCCTTTTAACATCATTTCTAAGCAGACGCTAATAACATGTTACATTGAGCATATTTTTAAAGGCAACAATCATCGCTTATGCTAAGTTGGTAATCGTATGCTAAGTTGGTAACGTCTAATTACTGTTTTGACTTTATTAGTATAGTGATCGGTTTAACAAAATAATACAACCTTAATAGGATAAAGGTGATTGAATATATTGCATATTTTATTGAAAGAAAAAGGTGTTGATGGGAGAATACCCGGAGTGATCACTTTTCTAGGTTTTTGTACCAATGTATTCCAAAAACGTATAACTTCTACTAAAATAACTTGTTCTAAATTGTATTCTAAATAAACATTGTAGTTATCAATATTGAATTATATTGTGAAAGTAATATTATTAAAACAACTTCTTAATGATGAGCCCTTAGCAAAACACAATAACATGTGAACACTATATATAACATGCTTTAAGTACAATGTTGAAATTAGAGTATAAACAATTAAAAATATATTATAATTAGACTTGGTGTAAGTGTAATTTGAATGAAAAGGTGATGAGTGAGTGATTCCTCGCGTATGACATGATTTTTAACTAGAATTATTGTGAATAAAATTAGATACGAAACAGCAAAATCATGTACCAAATAACCATAATGGTAACTTGATATCTAACACAATAAAGGCAACTACTTTGGTAAAATTTTGTACTTAGAACATATATTAAAGTTCATTCTCTTCGTTTTTCATTTGTCGCGTTTGCGTCACCTCAGTGTCAATTTCAACTTTTCCTCTATTATTCAACCTAATCACCCAACCCTGTTATGGTTCATTTTTCTAATTCTCCATCATTTCATTTTATTTAACAAAAAAAGAAACAAAAATGAAAAAGAAAAAAAACAAAAAAATTAATTCGGTGCAGGTGGGAATGACCGTATACCCGTGTGGTCATTGGGACCCGTCATGCATGGTCATTTGGGGGCGGTGCGGTATTCTTACCTATCCATTGTTTATGTTGAAACCTTTAATGAAAAACTTGCCTCACTTTAGCAATTTTGAAGAGTGGGAAAGGAATTTAAATGCATTTCCTTTATTTTTAAATGCATTTCCTTTATTTGATACAAACAATTGAAACAATGACGAAATATCGAAAACGGTAAGTAGTCTTTCTTTGGAATCACCCAAAAACTGTCCCTTTTTTTTGCCCAGATTTGGCAATCAAGAAGAAAGGAGCTAGTAAAAGTCTCAAATATACCCCCGTAAACAAAACGACTTTTAACAATCAAATTTTCTCTGATAACTTTGTGTTTATTATTTAAACAGGGATTTTTTTTTTTTTTTGTCTATTTTCATGCCTCTGTGATTAATAAATAAAATAATAAAACATATTTACAGAAGGATATTAGTATGAGTGATGATCTTAGTTTTAAAAAGAAACGGGGTTTAAAACAGAAGCGTGAAGCGCAAGACGCAAAAACGAGAGTGTTTTTTACGCGCGACTAAAATATTTATATATGTGTAGGTCCCAACGCGGGTGGATCTAACAACTATTCTTGGATCAACCAAACCCGGTGCTAGCGGAATATCACACCGAATCACCTTTGGTCTCGGATCTTGAGTGTTATTTTCGGTTGTGTGAGTGAGGGTGAGAGAGAGAGAGAACAAGAGAAAGTAAGAACAATTGACAAAAAGCTTGTTCTTCTCTTGGCATGCTTCATATTTATAGACAAGCATGCATGAGAAGTGTTATAATCATCTAATGTCCAATGGGCTTCTTTACAATGGACCATGACCCAATAACGTACAAAATAGACTATCAAGCCCAAACATTCATAAATACAAACATTCCAATACAAAAGACTTAGTAAACAAAATGGGACCTAACAATATGTATATACTAGATTTTATCCCCCGTATTACAAGGGTTGTTTTACATTATTTGTTTTTAATATTTATCTATGTATATTTGGATTTTAATTTTATTTATTGTAAGAAAGTTAATAATTCATATATTTGAGGTTTGATGATAAAATGGTTTCACAAATAAATGATATGTTATAATCCGTTTTAAAAGCTATCTGGGTTTGGTGATACCCATTACCCGTTTATTTTCTTTATTATAAAATTGTTTATTAATTATAAATAATATCTTTTTTTAAATAAAATAGGATATAATTTTTAGTATATCTCTGTTTTATAAGATTTTCATATCAAATATTTTATGAGAGTAATTTTTAATATAATGAGATGTTATAACCCGTTTAAGAGCTATCTGGGTTTGGTGAGACCTTTACCTGTGAATTCAGGTCAAATGCGTGAGAAACCTTCATTTACAAATAAAGCAATCTGACGGCTTGAGAGAATGGTTTATTTTACATTTTTCGTTTTTTAATATTTATTTTTTGAATTTTAGTTTTATTTATTGTAAGAAAATTAATAATATACTTAGGGTTTGATGATAAAAGGGTTTCATAAATTAAATGATATGTTATAACCCGTTTAAAAGTTGTCTGGATTTGGTGACCCATGACCCGCTTATGTTTTTTACTATAAAATTGTTTATTAATTATAAATAATATCTTTTTTTTAATTGAATATTGAATTTTAGTATATCCCTATTTTATAGGATTTTCATATCAAATAATTGGTAAGATTAATTTTTAATTTAATGAGATGTTATAACCCGTTTAAAAGCTATCTGGTCTTGGTAAGACCCATACCCATGAATTTGGATTAAATCAATGAGAGATCTTCATTTAAAAAATCAAGCAATCTGGTGGCTTCCATAAAAGGGGGGAGCGACCACATCGTGACACGTAGGATTTTAGGGTTTTCGTTTATATATATTATATATTATAGATTATGGGTTTTTAGCTTCCCGACCTATAATATATCTATAATTAAGCATTATATATGATTTAATGCATAAACTATCTGCACATACAACCTAAAAAAATATTATATAATATTTAGATACCTAAAAACCATTCGCGTACGAAAGGCGAGCACCTCAACTTTATTTTGGGTCGCTTTTTACCTAAAAAAAGTCTTGTTTTTTAAAGATTGTTCGCATTGACTAGCTTAAAGTGAAGAGGCCCTCGATTTAGGTCGCCTCTAGTTTGGGCTTGCCTCATGCACGCTTTTTTAAACCATGGTGTTGATTATACACCATAACACTTAATAAGAGATGTGTACGCCAAGTAACCTTGTTGGTTTTTACAAATTAACTACTAATTGCTTTCTTCAAGACACCAAAATATACGACTTTATAGTTTAAGCAACCATCGTTTTAACTATGTGATTAAACTGAGTCATGCTTTTTCCCTTTGGGTTATCTTTAGTGGTTAACAAAATTCTTTTGATGATGATGAATAATTAGGTTATGTTTTAAAATTACCCAAATCTGTCCCATTTCAGAGCCACCTTTTGGTAATTAGAGAAAGAGAGAGAAAAGTGGTGGGGAAAAAAGTTGTGTTTGGATGGCGGTGATGATTGATGCTTCTCTACAATCTTTTACTCAACCATCACAAACAAGAAGCATATAGAATCCTCATTCTCTCTCTAAAATATGTCTCACATCAAGATTTCTTGTGTCAAAGACACTCACGCAGTCACATATATAAAGAAACACCTTGTTTCTTGAATTATAAACACCCACATATAAAAAGATTAATTGGTATGTAAATCTTTCAATTTCTTGAATCAATAAAACCCAAATGAAAGAACATCAATTTTAGAGAGAGAGAAGAGGACTTAGAGAGAGAAAGAGGGTATGGAGAAGAATAAGAAGTTTGGATGTTGGTCAGTTTTAAGGCGAAGTGTTAGCAATGGTTCCTGTAAACCTTATGTTCAATCAACAAGAAACTCTGCCTGTTCTCTCCCAAGAACCAGCCTTGTTTATGATGCAGGTACTTTTTTTTTTCTTTTCAAAAAGCTACCACCTTTATAGAGTTTTAATTAAAAGTATTCAATCTTGTATTCTTGTTAGTAAAATTTCTTGAATATTTGGTTAATAATTGTTTTTGTCTACCTTTAAATAATAAACTATATATGTTTATGTAACAGTTAATTCAATATAGAACCAATTTTTTTAGGATAAATTCCGAAAAATGTCCCTTTCAAGAAATTCTAGGTATCAAGCCTCCCTCCAAACTCGTTTTTGATGGCGTGTGTTTTAGATCGGATGACGTGTCTTTTGTCTAACTAGAAGATGACATTTGTCATCAAAAGGTCAGGTCGCATAAAGTTTTGTTCCCATATTTGGTCGGGATGCATAGATTTTTCAATTATTTAGTCGGAACCCATAGATTTTTTAAATTTTTTGTCGGAACGCATAGATTTTTTTCAAATTTTTGGTTCGGAACTGCCTTGTTTTTTAAGACATGTGTCATCTTCTTGCTGGACGGAAAAAACTTGTCATGAAGACTAAACGACATGAATGGACATTTTTTTTATTTTTGAATAGGCAAAACAAGAATCTTTCTTCCAAAAATGGACATATTGGGTTCAAGTACAATAATGCTTAATTTTTTTACAATATATGTTTACATGATAACCGTCTTATATATTTATAATTGTCTGCAATATATTTGTTTAGCTACCGAGACCCGTTACTTGAATGCTAGCAACAGGGAAATGTGTGCTCCAAACGAACCGCAAAGTTCTTCGGATCCAAGTTCAAACCCGGATCCGGATCCAAATCAAGAGTTTGGCCAAAAGCCATGTCAGCTTATTGAATTTAGCTTCCGGGAGCTGAAATCAGCTACAGGAAACTTTAGACCAGATAGCATATTGGGTGAAGGAGGATTCGGGTCGTGTTTAAGGGGTGGATTGAGGAAAACGGGACCGCTCCAGCTAAACCAGGGTCGGGTATCACGGTTGCGGTAAAGAGTTTGAAGCCCGATGGTCTTCTAGGCCATAGAGAATGGGTGGTGAGTACTTTGTACTTTAGTAGTTGCATGGTTTATGTAACAGTACAGCTGTCATTGCTTTATGTACATGTCAACAATAATGGTAAAATGTTTTTACCATTTATGAACTATGGTACAAAAAGCATACCTGAATATAAAACTGTTTTTTCTTGTACTAGTACTCTATTAGTAGAGAATGGGTGGCATATAAACGAACCGAACATTCGGTGAATTATTCATGAACCATTTGGTGGGAAGTTCGTTTATGTTAGTTTATTTAATAAACGAACGAACATGAACAAAAAATTTGTGTTTGTTTAATTAAATGAACGAACATGAACACATGTTCTGTTCGTTCATTTACGTTCATGAGCGTTCGTTTATGTCTGTTTATTTATGTTCGTTTATATATTAATAGAAAATAATAAATATTATCTGGATAGGTCATTTGCTTAAAAGTTTTATATTTGTTAATTTGTGTTCATTTAAGTGTTTTCATTCAAGTTCGTTTATGTTTGTTTTTGTTCATTTAAATTTGTTTAGATATGTTCGTTTATCTTTGTTCAGTTATGTTCATTTAGATTTTAAACAAACACGAACATGAACATAAATATTGTTCGATTAAGTGTTCATGCTCTTTTAAAGTTAAATGAGCGAGCACGAACATGCCCTTGGTCGTGTTCATTCGATTCGTTTACAAGCTTTCATTATTCACATTGATGAGTACATCAGTCTCAACCTCTAGGCTCTGACGATTTTATTTGTGTTCGTGATTCGTCCGTGAAAACATTAATTTTCTTAATGACACGAACATAAAATCTCGTTCGGTAAGTTTCGTGAACCGTTCGTGAACACATTATTTTCTTAACGAACGAACATGAACAAGACATTGTTCGTGTTCTTTCGGTTCGTTTACAGCCCTGTCTATTAGGCTTTTGATGTACAACCAATTAATGTGTGGTACACATGATATTACAAATGCATTGATGCTTGTATGTAATCTGTACAATTACAATACATGTCTAATTGAGTAATTGGACAAAGCTGTTAGTACTAATATTCTTGCATAGATGGTAACATGATACAATTTTTGATGCATGATTGCTATAGTAGTTGTACATCATACAAAACAATAGTATCAGTTTTAGTTTTGTTAGAGTATGTTCATCCATAAGCCAATTCAAACATCCACCTTATCGTCACATTATATTCTAAACTTTTTAGCAAAAAAACTCTACTTTTCCCTCCACCCATAAACCAATCTAAACCCATTAAAATATAATAAATATGTATCCCATAAACCAATTCAAACCTCCACCTCATCACCACATCATAATCTAAACTTTTCACAAAAAAACCTCACTTTTCCTCCACTCATAAACCAATCTAAACCCTATTAAAATATAATAAATATGCATATATATGTATACATATATATGATTTGTGTGTAGTGGTTGTGGTGGGGCCACTACAAACCCACATTTCAAACGTTTGAGAACACAAACAAACACCTCCATAAACGTTTTTCTCCACCCGTAAACGTTTATTTGCACTATTCCATGTCAACAAAAACGCCCACACAAACACCGGTGGAGATGCTCTTACAACCTAACATCTATTTTTATGGTGTTTATAGGCAGAGGTTGATTTTCTTCGACAACTTCACCATCCAAATCTAGTTAAGCTCATCGGATATTGTATCGAAGACGATCAACGGCTACTTGTTTACGAGTTCATGACTCGTGGAAGCCTTGAAAACCATATCTTTAGAAGTAAGGCCCTCTAATATTTAAATTAAGATTTCTTTTAGAACCAAAATATTTTTATATGGTCAAAAAGCGGTGTAATTCGGTTAGTGGATACATAAATATAAAACATTAAAATGTATGTGTGATAAATAAGTAACTTATAGAAAAATTAGTATCATATGCTATATAGCCCTAAAATAATTATATATATAGGTCTTTAATGTTGCAAAACATTTTTTACCATAAAAGTCAAAATAAAGATTACTTATAGCACATGGCTACATGTTTTGAAGGAACCATACCGCTAACGTGGTCAAACCGGATTAAACTAGCAACGGGTGCAGCCAAAGGTTTGGCATTCCTTCATGGAGGAACAAAGCCAATTATTTATAGGGATTTTAAGACCTCAAATATCTTGCTTGACACGGTAAACATATTTAATTGCTTGTAGATGAAGTTAATATTTATATGATACTAAATATTTTTCTTACCTTTTGTTAGGATTATAACGTAAAGCTTTCGGATTTTGGTCTTGCGAAAGCGGGGCCACAAGGGGATAACACTCATGTCTCTGCTAGGGTTGTTGGAACTTACGGCTATGCCGCTCCGGAATACGTGATGACAGATATTATTATAATTATTAATATATTAAGAACGAAAATTCGTCTGTGTGAAAGGTAATTTTGATTTTACTTGCGACTTCTTTCACAGGGCATTTGACAACAAAGAGTGATGTTTATAGATTTGGAGTTGTATTGTTGGAGATCTTGACAGGTCGGAGATCAATGGACAAAAAACGCCCAAGCGAGGAGCAAAACCTCGTTATGTGGGCCCGTCCATACCTAGCCGACAAGAGAAAAGTCTATCAACTGATCGACCCTCGATTGGAGCTAAACTACTCGGTGAAAGGAGTCCAAAAGGTTTCCCAAATAGCATACAATTGTTTGAGCCGAGACTCCAAGGCCCGACCCTCAATGGAGGAAGTTGTTAAAGACCTGAGTCCACTACTGGACTTAACGACTTCGCAATTCTATCTTATCACGCACGTATGTCACAACAAAGTAGGTGTAAGAAGAAACAACCCGAAGGGACTTAACGACTTCGCAATTCTATCTTTAAAAGATTGGGTTTTGCGATTCAAAAGGGGGTAGCGGCGCAGCTTGTTGCCCGCTTGCCTTCTGTTTCGATGTAATCCAATAAACAATCAAATTTATTGCTTTATTATTCTTTAACTCCTATAAAAAAAAATTATGTATACAAGGAGGAATAGAAATTGTATGTTAATGTTAACTTGCGAACACATTTAGTCGAAATCCTTATGGTGTAAGTTTTTGGGTGTCATATATATAACAAAGCTAATGTTGGATTGGATTGAATGCATTAAGGTTGATCGGTACCAAATGACCACCGATCAACTGTTAAAACCCTACTTCTGATTGATACAACTTACAGTTAATTTTTTTGACGGCAGCTAATCTATCATATAAACTAACTCCACCAAACCCACATACTACAAAATTCGAGCCTACACCATTTTGATAAGGGTGTCTCCTACCACCGGGATATCCTTGTGACGGTATTAATATTCACTAAACATTTTTTTTTCTGGTAGAATGTGTGTTTAAGGGTTTACCTTAGCAATCTAATTGCTTCTTTTTGTTTTATTTGACTATTTTGATACTTGTAAAAGGGTCGCGTTTGTAACCTTTCAATATTTTTGATGTAATGATGGTGTTTGAAGAACATTATAAACATAATTGCATGTTGGCGTGGAATTAGGATCGAATTGGCATATACCGGGGGACCACGTGCATGCCTTATCTTTCTGCAAAAGTTGAAGATAATAAAATGCTATTTATTCTCCTATATGTTTACACTATAAGTTAGGTTGGTGACATCGTTGGCTCTTTCAAATTACTATTAACACTTGTCAACCTCTTCGTACCCCAAGTTTGAATCATTTCCCGTGATGCTCGCCCATATTTACAAAATTTACACTTAGGGGAAACCAATTAGTGGAAAACTGAATGACGAATTGATATAACTCACCAAAACAGAAACATACAATAATTAATATTGAATAACTCTCAATATTATATAAAGATAATATAACTCAAAAACGCCTATTACACATAACGCGTGTCTCTCTAGATGAACCCTAACTCGGTTGCATCTCGTGTGTATATCTAATGTTTAACTATAACTCGGTTTATATATACTAACCTAAGTTGCCAGCAAAAATACTACCAAATATAATAAAACCCTAATTGCAACCTATGGGCCTAATAGTTCCAACCCAGTCACCTACATGTGATTGACCTATTAAGTTGGAAATTACGTAAAAAACCCACCTAATCACTTGAGGAAGCTCATGACGGCCATTGAAATTATGTAAAACAAATATTGTATTTGATTAACATATTAAGATAAAACAAATATTAAGTTATCAGCCAGTTAAGTTTAACTTCAAAAGAAATGAAAAACAATTTCTTTGCTAATGCTTTTTTCTTTCTTTCTTTCTTTTTTATTCTTCTCAAAATTCCTAACAGAAAGACATTAGTGGGCAAGGTCACCGACGGGCCCAAAAGCTTTATACTCTTATAAATCGGACTTTAGTTCTTTGATTATTAAACAAGTTACCTGACTCGCGCGTTGTGATGTACGGGAGCATTTGACGATGATGTTGGAGTATGGTGACACAACGATGGTGTCAAAGACCCACCAACCGAATTAGAGATGCCACCACTCGCAGCTGAAACTGCCATCTCCTTCTTGTTGATTTTGTAAATACCAGGAAATTTTGTGAACATCAAGGACGATTAGTCATGTGAAATGGCTGAAAATTTCAAAAGAAATGCAATAGGGGAGAAAATGTAAAGTAGGGGATTTATGATGATTGAATACACATAGTGACAGGAGAAGGTAAACGTAGTGATACGCGAAAGAATAATAGTGTAGAAAAGACCTGTATATAAAAACTAATTTCTTTTCACATTTAGTTCTTTAAATATTTAATAGTAGTTTTCACCTTTTGGGTCTTAAAGAGGTGATTGAAAGATTCTTAACCCCTCAAAATGCTAAGTATGAACCTTGAGTGCATTTTTCATACGCCGAACGCATAAAGATCAAGAAGAATGCCTAAGTGCTCATTTCGAGTACATATGGATGATCGAACACTTAACAAGATCCAGAAATAGCTTAGTGTAAGTTCTGAGTACGTGCTGTAGACCAAGACTTGTCCCACTATAAGTCACGAGTACTTATTACTCACGAGTACTTGATGAAATATTGAAGAAATGTCTAAGTATAAGTCCCGAGTACTTATGACCTGACAAGTATTTGACAGAGGCTGAAGAATGGCTAAGGATGGGTTCCGAGTACATACAATGAGGAATCACAATATTCATCATGATTCACATACGATTTGATCTAGTCTTTAATGTGATTGATAATGAACGATTAGGGTTTCAGTGTGTAACTATGTGTTTTGAGAGGATAAATTGGTAGAGTAACGACACTAGAATTCTAAAAATAATCAGATTGTTATAGCTTGAATAGTTTACAGACTATATATAGGGACGACTCATTCGCTATGCATGTATAGCGAATGAGTTACATTCGCTACACCATTCGCTAGACATTCTTATGCATTATCCTTCCATTCGCTAGCATTCCCTAGCGAATGAGGAAACCCAAAACAGATACATTCACTATCATTCATGGTGAATGATCTTTTACATAATTACAAAACGAGTCCTTAGACTATTACAAATTACAAAATGATAAACAAAGAACGCACGACAATAGATGTATCAACAAACTCCCCCTCGTCTCGAGCTTTGTATGTCTTAACATCTTGAATCTGTTGGTCTTCCAATCAGCACGGCTATGACTCCCAAATGCATGATAAACACGTACGACCCGTTGGAATTGCATAGCGAGCTCGTTGTCTTTTTTATACGCCCATCTGATTTGATTATTGAATAACACGTCGTTAGTAGGCTCACATAGGTTGACCAACCACATCGGATCCAAAATCCGAATAAACTTGATCTTGTCTCCAGAATCCAGCACGATAACAGCTTCACCGGTTTTTTCATCGTAATATCACATATTGAATTCCTTATAAACGCTCTGTGGCATCACCTTTAAAGGAATTTCTTCAAAGTGCGTGGAGGTTTTACCTTCAATATCAGATTTCTGCACCCCCTATGAGGATCAATCTCGTCAACATATTGTCTTTTCAGAACCTGGGCTTGAAAATCTTGAAACTATAGTGAACTTCATGAACCAAATGCAGATAGAACCAATCAATTAACTCATTTTTCCATGGTTCATGAACGATCTGAAGGCCAATGTACGCACGTCCTAACTAGGCATGGAGGGAATGTTAGTAAAATGCTCAAAGTACTGAATTTCAGTCTACCATTTGACAATACAGAATTTCATGGCAAGCTCGTATACCCATGAAACTATATCACCCTTCCCATCTTGATATTTATGAACTTCTTCATTTGGTATGCTAACAACCTGGCCTTTGACTGTAAATAATATTGCTTTTGAGCATATTTCATAGTCTCCAACCACTTGTTTAACTTCTTCGCGTTATAATGAAACATACCATCTGAAGTCTGTCTTGGTTCAGCTGGTTCTGGCACTTTCCTTTTTACCTTTCTCTTTCTCCTTTTCTTTTTCCAATTGTTTCTCGGACATTTTAAAATGCTCTGTAGATAAGAAAGGAATCCCTTCATCAGAATTGTTCTTCATGTATAAGTCGGGATATTCCTCGGCCGTAATATATTCCATCTCTACATCACCATAAGAAGAATTCCTAGATGGAATACCTGGATCAACTTATACATGTCCAACATCTTCAACTTCAACATCCACTCGTTTTTCCAAAACCTCCACATCCTCCTTGTTTCAATTCAATAAAATGGCAATTTGTTCTTTAGTCAAGACATGGTTAACAAACTTGCCCTCTTTTATTTCGCCCACATTCACCCTACTTTGTACAACCCTCTTCATGTCAACAAATAAAATGGTCTTCACTTTAAGCATACTGATGGGCTGCACCTCGGTAGAATCTTTGTAAACCACCAACTATTTTATCGGTTGACTCCCCCTCGGTAAGCATTAGACCTGATGTTGAGGCACCTAGTTGCTGATCAAATTGTTCCGCTTCAAGATCATCATCGTGATCCCGATCTTTCAATTTCTTCAACATATATTCTTTACATTGTAGTTGAAGGATCACCTCATCATGTTTCTTTATCTCCCCCATATCAGCTACAAGGGCTCTCAACTTGTTATTTTCCCTATTCAAATATTGCATCCCTCTCATCATCTTTAGCTAATCAGCACGCATCTCTTCCTAAAATAATCTATGAGCATTCATCTGGGTTGATTGCAAATGAACCAAGTTCATAAGATGATACACTTGATGTTGAACTAGTAAGTTGTAAAACCTAGGAGGAAGAGGCAACATTAGACCATGTGGTCTATTAAACTGCATAAACAGAGTATGAAGCATTTGAGTAGGCCTAACCACTATTCCAACTAACACAGTGGGGCTTGTAGTTCCTACAGCTTGCACTGGAAGAGGAAGTCTAAACTTTTTCCGTATCAAAACATGGAGAAGGTAGTTGTACTGCTCACGAAGATTTGCCTTGTTGTACTTAGAGGCATCCAAATTACCAGCATAAATCAATCTACGAAACAACCCCTTTACAACTCCTTATCAAATTGGTAAACATCATTGTCGTTATCCCCAAACAATAACAGATCTCGGATAACTTAAGGAGTAATGATGATCTTGTGACCTTGAGCTTCAGCAACAACATGATTCTCCGTAGACACATATCGAGCCATCTCCCAAAAGGGTCTGATAATGCTTTAGAATACTGGGAGATTTGATAATGCTTTAGAATACTGGGAGATTTGTTTATATGGCTCGATATATTCTCGATCGGCGTAAAAAGCTAATTATGTCTCCAAATGTTACACGATCTAAAAAGTTTTGGCCTAGAAATGCCACAATATTGAGCTTGGCCCCAGCAACCCATTAAGCAACATGTTTATCTTCTTCTTGTTATGGTTAGGGTTCAGTGATAGGTGCTTCAGTTTGTTGTTGTTGTATAACCTGTGCATGGTGGATCTCTGGTTGTGCTTGTTGACCCTCGGTATATTAACCTGCGCTTGTTCAGCCATTTCTGTTAAAACAAACATGGTATGTATATATATAGGGGAGATTTCAAATGAGAACCCCTTTGAGTTTTAGGAACTCGAAAGAACTCAGTGTAACGATTTTTTTTTCGAATTTTTTTTACACATGCGTAATATATGTAGGTAACATAGACATAAAAAAATTACATAATTTTTTTACGCACCGAGTCGACTTTTTACACATGTGTAACGCACGTAAAAATTAGTGTAATCAATTACATCTTTATTCTCTCTCCTACTTTGACTTTTTTGCCAGATTTAATCTCAACCACATATTCCAATCCATTTAATTAAATATGTGGCCTAGAATGTAGTTCTTAGGTTCTTAAAACTTAACATGGTTCTCAAAAAATCTCTCTCCTATATATATATATATATATATATATATATATATATATATATATATATATATATATATATATATATATATATATATATATATATATATATATATATATATATAGAGCAAGGTTAGAATAAGAAGTTAACATTTCCTAAGAAGTGTAGAAAGTGATTAAAACCATTGGATCAAATAAAGCACATAGGGGTAAGATGGGCATAATATAATTTTTTTAATTTAGGAATTAAAATCTTTATTAATGAAGATTCTTATATTTAGGTAATTATTAAGAAAATTAATTAAGAATTATATTTTTTTTATATTCCATAAAAAAAAGACCACGCGTACTTGATACAATAATGATAAAAACAATCATCTCCACTCCCAAAACACCAACCAGTGTCATCAATTATAGCAGAATTAACCATGTTGTGCCAAAAAGCTAGTAACCCAATTAACCCATTTGAGTTTTCTTTCCATTGCATTATTTTAATTTAAAAAATTACTAAGAGCAAAAAGAAGTAGTAAAGTTTGGATATTCTAAACCTTTCCCACGGTAGAGCTAATATGGAATTCCAAAATTTGGAACTCTAGTATATAGATCCACACTTCGCCGTAGAAATGGGTTTTCTTGGTCGGATTTTACCGCTAGAAAAAGCTTGGTGCAGTTATTGTGTAAGGCCCCGAACCCCGGGAACCCCACAGTTGTTAATCATTCAAAACACTCGTAAAAATAATTAAACTTAAAAACAATTCTTTTCATTAAAATAAGCATCACAGAGTATAATTCGGCGGAAAACGTAAATAACAAAATAAGTTCCCAAAACCCGGGAATTTTGCCCAAAACCAACATAATTATCTTTAATAAAAAAAAAATTAAAAATAAATGTTTAATAATAAAATCTTCAAATCCCGTATGCCCTTCACCGTCCAAGTAGCTTCGTGCACGTCCAAGCGATAAGGCATCCTCTTCTTAACCTGAAACTCACACTAACATGCACACAAAGTCAGCTTAAGCTGAGTGAGTTCAAGTTTTAAATAAGTAACAAAAGTCTTAATAATCATTCCAACGGTTTTAAAACTGTAAACGGAATTACATCAGTTAGGTCATCACATTCAATAAATAATCATCCTTACGTATGAACATCTCTATACGTACATTCCTATATATATATATATACACATATATATATAACATTCAGGGCCGAGAAAACATACAACCCAAACACATAACATTCAGCGCATGCAAACACAAGGTAGGCATACGCAACATTCAGTAGTCGAGACAACTACAACATTCGCCAAAATATTGGCCATTCTAAAAAAAATATATATATATATACATACACACATTCTATAACATTCCAAGGCCTACCAATACTAGCAAGCCTATGCAAAATAGTTTAAAACATTTCATCAAGCAAAATCGTTTAGGTGTGCATGCTAGCCCAAAACTTAAAAAGAGTTAAACGGGGCATCAAGAACTCACCTGACCAAAACGCGGATTCACCACGAGCTAGAGAATCCCTAAGAAATCCCAAAACTCAAACACCTGTCGGTTTACATTCAATCAATACTAATGACATCAAGATGACTCGTTTATCCTACTAGACGTTCTAACATGGTTCGAGTTACCTAAACCCTCGACCTCATCAAACTTAATCACAACAGCCCCCGAGATCTCACATTCACCAAAACGACCCTTAGGTACTCCCGGGAATAAAGAATTCCCAATTTTCCCCCGGGGAGCACTAGGTGACACTAACACGCACGTTTAAGAGTCGTTTAGGCTGTAAACATCCAACTCAGCCCCATGTGGACCCATTATGATTAAATCACAGCCAACAAGTCCCCACGACGCCACACGAGTCAAATGGGTCGGTAACCCGCAAGTACAACGCACCAACTATTCAATAAACACAATTGCGCGTTGTACTGACCCGTTGGAGTAACCGACAACCAATTCAGCCCCATAACTTATAAAAATGAATTTTGAACAGCCCTTACATCAAACCAAGTGTCCCCGAGCTGAATTGGTCGTTAATCACTTCAACCCTCGCATTAAACGCGCCAAACTACAATTCTAGACAACCGAACATAACAATCAAACTACAACTAGTTGATCAACTTAACGAACACCTATGAACATGATCTTTAAGTATGATATACGGGACATACCTAGGAAGATTGTGGTGCAAAAACTCACTTCAAACAGCCCCGACAAGAACACAATTGAACATCCACCGGTTAAGCCTAAAACGAACTTATCGATCAATAACGAGTAAAACGTGTAGATTTTAGCATGCGAAGATGCATTTAATTACATAGGATAACCTTTGAAATAAATTATTAAATATTTACCAGACTTTAATAAATGTCTTAGGTTTATAAAAATATTTTTATTATATTTTTCTATTGGACACAAAAATTATAAAAATTCCTCCAACACAGCAAGGTACGTGCAGCTATTTCAGTGCGCAACAAAATGGTTTTATTTTTATAAAATTCATTACCGAACCAAACTAAACGATTCTAATTGGCTAACTCAAAATACTAACTTCCAGAAGTGGAACCAACCAATTTGGACCTGTCGAAAAAAGGTTATGACGTCGGGAAGACAGACCAGAATCCGTCATCCCGCATCAGCTTTGACACTCGATTTTATAAATTTATAAAAACCATTCAAATATCGTCCAAAAATTACGTAATATACCTTTCAGGAAACTAGACTCAAAGTAGAACATCATGGAAACAAGAATCAATCAAATAAAATGGACTATCATCGTGTTACAGACCCTACAATAAACGTATACGAATCTGTCAGCAAACTGTTATCATCAAAACTCGCCTTAACGACCAGTAAGCGCGTTAATATGATCAATTAAGGTGTAAAAGACATGGGGAATCATAAAACCGACCTTGAATTGAAGTTTTACGGATCAAACTTGGCTGGACAGAAGAAATTCGAGCAGGGGGGGTCTTGGCTGCGATCGGCGCTGAATAACATTAGGGTTAGGTTTTTTTTTATATATTATGATATAAAATATATTACACCATAGTCCCTCCAGTATGAAGTGTGTAGCAACTTGGGGAGAAAGTTAAGTGATTATAACGTACCGGGGTGATGAGAAGGATCCCGAGAAACGTCGAATAAATCCCGAGAATTATACATACTCTACAAGCTTTAATTCTTGAAACCGGAATTAGCCGGCGTTACAAGTACACCCCCCTTACAATGGGATTCATCCCCGGATCCCGATGCGACAGGAGCAACTGCGGGTAGTGCTTCATCATCTCGTATTCGGACTCCCAAGTAGCCTCGGAACCCCTACGGTGTCTCCATTGCACCTTCACCTGCCTAACCACCTTATTCCTCAGACGCCTCTCCTGACGGTCAAGAATAGCAATCGGTTGCTCAACATTGTTCAGCTTACTATCGAGCTCAATATCATCAGGAGGCACATGGGCTTTTTCATCCGCTAAGCATTTCCTCAGATGGGACACGTGAAACGTATGATGAATCCCTGCGAGCTCCCCGGGCAATTCCAGCCTATAAGCTACCTCACCAACTCGGGCCAAAATACGGATCGGACCAATAAACCTCGGACTAGGCTTCCCCCTTTTATGAAAAGGGGGAAGCCTTTAACATAACCTGATCCACAGCCTCGAACACAATAGGCCTTCGCCTTTTGTCCGCATAGGACTTTTAACGATCATGAGCGGCCTTCATAAACGTCTTCATTTTATCGAGCTTCTCAGTCGTAGCCTCAACTACCTCCAAACTACCCAACTGTTTCTGTCCAATGGAACCCCAACAAACTGGAGTCCTATACCTCCTACCATACAACATCTCAGACAGTGGCATCCCAATCGTGGCGTGATAACTGTTATTATACGAGAACTCTACCAACGGTAAGCAACGATCCCAACTACCACCAAAATCGATTACACAGGCCCACAACATATCCTCAAGAGTCTGAATGGTCCTCTCGGATTGACCATCCGACTGCGGGCGATAGGCAGTACTGATGAGGAGTTTGGTACCCATCTCCTCGTGAAACTTTTTCCAAAATATGGAGGTAAAACGCGTATCCCTATCCGAAACAATAGATACCGGCACCCCGTGCCTAGAAACGATCTCACGAATAAACACACCGGCCAACTGCTCGGAATTAAAAGTCTCTCGGATCGGAAAGAAATGAGCGCTCTTGGTCAATCTATCAACAATTACCCAAATGGTGTCATAACTACCCTTAGGAGTACGAGGCAATTTAGTCACAAAATCCATAGTAAGATGCTCCCACTTCCACTCAGGTATTTCTAAAGGTTGAAGCTTCCCGAACGGATTTTGATGCTCGGCCTTAACTTGTAGACACGTCAAACACTTACTCACATACTGAGCCACCTCAAACTTCATCGCAGGCCACCAATAATTCTTCTTCAGGTCTTGGTACATCTTGGTCGCGCCCGGGTGAATAGAATAGCGCAACTTGTGTGCCTCATCCAAAATTTTATCTTTGAATCCCCCATACTTCGGTACCCATAAACGACCATCCTTATACTTCACCCCGTCACCGACGTCTTCCAACAATTTTTCCTGACCCCAAACACGCTCTGACATAATCCATTCCACCTGCAAAGCCTCATTCTAAACGTTGGCTATTTGTTTCAAAATATCGGGTTTAAGAATAAGCTGATAGGATTTCACACGAATAGGTTTTGGTCTCTCATTCCGGCTTAACGCGTCGGCTACCACGTTAGCCTTACCCGGATGGTACATAATCTCCAGATCATAGTCCTTAATCAACTCCAACCATCGACGCTATCGCATATTCAGTTCCTTTTGCTCGAAGAAATATTTTAAACTCTTATGATCGGTATAGATAACGCATGGAACACCGTACAAATAATGTCTCCACAACTTGAGCGCAAACACCACCGCCGCCAGCTCCAAATCGTGGGTAGGATAATTCGCCTCATGAGGCTTCAACTGCCGTGAGGCATAAGCGTTGACTCGACCTCGCTGCATCAAAACACACCCAAGCCCCTGATAAGAGGCACCAGAATAAACCACCAGATCATCGGTGCCATCAGGTAGAGCTAAAATCAGGGCATGCGTTAACCTGTTCTTCAACTCGAGAAAATCCTCCTCCTGCTCAGTACCCCAAACGAACTTAACACTCTTCTTAGTCAACTTGGTCAGCGAAGAAGCAATTTTCGAAAAGTCGGGAATAAAGCGGCGGTAATACCCCGCCAAGCCCAGAAAGCTACGGATTTTAGATGGAGACTTAGGAGACTCCCAATCATTCACGGCTTCCACCTTTGCAGGATCAACCAAAATACCAATCAGGTTAATAACATGACCCAAGAACTGAACCTCACGCAACCAGAAGGAACACTTAGAAAATTTTGCATACAACTTGTTTTTCGCAAAGCTTCCAAAACTTCCGAGAGATGACCGGCGTGATCAGATTAGCTTTTCGAATACACAAGGATGTCGTTGATGAATACAATAACAGAGCGATCGAGCATCGGTCTACACACTTTGTTCATAAGATCCATGAACGCAACCGGTGCATTGGTCAAACCGAAAGACATCACGAGGAATTCGTAGTGCCCATAACGAGTGCAGAAGGCAGTCTTAGGAATATCTTCTTCCTGAATCTTCAACTTATGATACCCGGACCTAAGGTCGATCTTCGAGAACCAACTAGCTCCTTGGAGCTGATCAAATAAGTCGTCGATCCTCGGGAGAGGGTACCGATTCTTAACAGTGAGCTTATTCAATTCACGGTAGTCAATGCACATTCTCATGCTACCGTCCTTCTTCTTAACGAACAGGACCGGGGCACCCTAAGGTGAGATGCTCGGTCGAATGAAGCCCTTGTCGAGCAAGTCTTCCAACTGGGCCATAAGTTCTTTCATCTCATTCAGTGCTAGACAATAAGGGCTCGAGTAACGGGTTTTGCGCCCGGCACAAGATCTATCTGGAACTCGACCTCGCGGTCCGGCGGCATATCTGACAAATCATCTGGAATTCCATTCGGGAAATCCCGAACGATAGGAACATCACTAATAGTAGCTCTAGACACGGAAACAGATTTTCCAACGGCGACCTCAACCTCAAACACATCGACTACGCGCTCGGGTGATTTATTCAACGAGGAAGAGAAAGCGATAGACACAAAACTTCTACTGGCGCTCGAATCAAATAAGACTGACGCCGGTAATTCATCAAGTAGAAAGGTATCTGGGATAACATCACGCTCCTACTTAGCTGAACGGTTGCTCATACATTCTTGAAGGATTGAGGAATTTAAGCGATCAAGTACCAAAGAACCCAGAATGACAGTATGCTACGCCTCAGCTAAACCATTACGCGCAAAGCGTTCGAGAGGATGGGAAACGAACAGGAGAATTTAGAGAATAAGATAAACTTAACGCTAACGACTCGAGAGTTAGCCAAATCCTATCCCTACAAAGACGGAACCCTAACATAGTCAGACACAAGTGGTATTTAAAACATGGAAGGTAAGGGTAAACTGCTAATAACGTTGATCAAGTGTTATTAGTCGTTTACTTCACCGGCCCGTTCTAAGCACCCCCTGCCCCTAACCACATTAGCATTCTATCTAATACTTAACAATTAATCACATACTGGATGTCACACCCCGACTAGCACAATGAGAAAGCGTAAAACGGGAATGTAACGGACACCTCTGGTATCAACACATTGTTTATAAAGAAACATTACAAACTAATTTACATTATATTACATTTATTCGTTCTATCATTGTTTTACAGTCTAGGTGGTACAAACAAAACTAGTTCGTTAACTAAACGTTCTTACTACTAACGTCTTTGCTTCTATTCACATAGCATCAACCACACACTTCAGGCAAGTGACAGATCACCCAATCATTCCAATTTAGGTACACCTGAAAAGCAGTTTAAAACGGGTCAACTACTAGAGTTGGTGAGTTTCACGAGTTTCAAGAAATCAGTAATGAGTATTCACAAGTCAACACTTGTAATCATGAAATAAGTATGTATGTATGTAAATGATGTATGTGATGTAATTATGCTAAGCTATAGTGAAGACTGGACTGTTCGTGCTGCGTGCCTCCATTTCCCACGCTCAATCAACCATTGTGGCCCCATTCCGCCCACAACATGCCCCGGTAGCTATGTCTAACACTACATAGCCTGTTTGTATAAATATGGTCATGTGCAAACGGTGCTATGTGACACGGCAACCAGACCGATTCCGTTTGGGTTTGTCAAACCAATAGTACTATTCACAAGCCACCGGCTCGAAGTTAATCACTGTGATCGTGGGGACTTTCGTGTGTTAGCACTTAGATAATTCACATCAATACATGTTTCAGGTATGTATATGTAATCAAACATGCTTTTCACCCCAAAAGTTCGTAAAACGGTTTAAAAATGGGGTCATGAAACTCACGGTTTAGTAGATATTAGGTACTGTATCAGCTCGTGGTTTGTTCGGTCCACTATCAGTAGTTCCTATAATCAATATTATAATAATAACTAATCTGGGTGTAGCTGGAACGCCCAGAAAGTGGCAATAGGCTTAGGTTGTGATGTTGTTCAATGTCTAATACTTAGAACTGAACTTGGCTCAGATTCCTGTTTTCCCAGCAGGGCCAAGTTGCTCGTTTACGCGTTCAGAAAGCAGTTATGGGAAAATAATCTTGGGTAAATGTATTGGTTAATAACATGATTAAGTTATAAAGAAAGATCACATACTGGGGTCCCGGATTAGCCAAGGGGCCCGTTTCCGTTTATACAGTTTGATTTGAGAAGAAACGCGCACAATCCACCCGGATTGTCCAGGTTTCTCATAGAAGAGTTCATTTTTACTTAATTAGTCTAAACATATGATTTTTGATCACTCTTGGTGTTTTGATTTTCCCGCAGGTTCACTAGTCGCGAACTTGCCGTTTGTTATAAAAACTGAATTTGTTTAATATTCAGATTAGCATAATTAATTAACCGTTAATAATTAAATTATGAAAATTTAACCACATATCAATTAAAATATGTAGATTTTTATAAAAATATTTCTGGAATTTACTTACTGATTTATTAATTTATAAAAATTCATTTTATCAGCTATATTTCGCCTGAAAATCATCCGTTTACCCCAAAAAATTTACAAAAATTCCACAAAAATTCCTGAATACTCAAATCATATCCCCAAACAACCTGTATCAATTACAGAATGTAAAAAGCTTGTGCAATATTCTATTCGGCCCAAATTCGGCTGTAAAAATTCACACGAACGCAATTAAAAAAAACACCTTTAAACTTCTCCAAATAATCCCAAAATTCATATGTGATCAAAATACATCAAATATGAGTTCCCAGAAAAATTTCATAATTTTTGAAGTATTTTAGCTATTTTTCCCAAATAAACGTCCCAATTCGGTAATAAATTCGCCAAATATTCTCGGATGGTCGAAAAATTACCAAATTTGAACAGGGGCTCATTGACATGGTTACTGATGTTCCTGAAAAATTTTAAGTCCTAAAAATATGCACATCACAACGTTAACCTAAATAGCCCATAAGCTAGTGTTTCGGCATTACCTAAGCGGGTTTGGCTCGTTTCCGACTTTTTAATCAAGTTTTCAGGTTCTTGTGCTTCTAAGAAGCTAGGTACAAGTCCTATATCACAAACCAAGCAATATTTCATCAACATAACAGCCCTTAACTTCGGGTTTCGGCTAGTGCACAAAAACAAACTTTTGAACCGTAAAAACGTCGTTTCAACCCTTTAATCCGTGTTTATGGCCAAAAAAAACTATCAAAACAGGTTCCTTACCATGTATATGATCAAAACATGTTTATGGACCATTTTTAGGATTTTTACACTGTTAGGAATGATTTTTAGTAACCAAGACATGTTTTTATGATATTAAACAAGTTTAAACAAGTTCAAAAGCTACTTATTTAAGCCCCTTACCTTAGGGTTTGAAGGTTTTCTGGAATTTCAGGTTTAGAGCTGCTTGGACCTCAATTTTTATCAACCAAAATGAATAACCAAGCTTGTAAAACAAGTTTTATAAAAGAATGGGGGTGGGGGTGGGCTGCGGGCCGGAAGAAAGATTGGGCCCAAGATGGGCTGTTTTGGCCCAACAGTCTGGTTTCTCAAGCCCAAATACGAAAAGCCCGGTCAAAATTTAGTTCGGGTTCGGTTTTTTGGCCCGAAAAACTTATTGGGTGCGACAAACAGCGCGGAAAACAAGTGTTTTTTCGGCTAGTTTTGTGTAAAATTATAAAAACATACTATATGTTTGTAAAAATCAAAAATATTTTCACGGATCACTTAAAACATTTCAAATAAGTATTTGGTAAGTCTTTTCGGCTTAACGGATGATACAATGCTTGGTTTGTAACTATCTTTCGCGTTTAAATCTATAGCGGGTGGTTAAACGAACATGTTTTCGTTTAACTTGTTTGCTATCAAAATAAGACCATATTTCTAATATTTTAACTTGTATAGATCGTATATCACTTATAGATGGCCCCCCAAGATATCTGGGTCATAACCCGACCCGTTCGTTTAATCATTCGTTTGTTATGCAAAAAGCGTTTATTTGCTTAATCGGGAAATACGTACTGAGGGTGTACCTTGTTTTGGCTCAAATGTCACACTGGAAATCTTAAATTTAAAGTAATGACTAAATAATTTAAATTTACCTCATGGATGCAGCTACTCGCGGTGGGCATACTGATCTCTTTTATTACAGTTCGAGTCCAAGCATTCGGGATGCTCGGATCCCTCGAACCATGGCTCTGATACCAACTTGTAAAGCCCCGAACCCCGGGAACCCCACAGTTGGTAATCATTCAAAACACTCGTAAAAATAATTAAACTTAAAAACAATTCTTTTCATTAAAATAAGCATCACAGAGTATAATTCGGCGGAAAACGTAAATAACAAAATAAGTTCCCAAAACCCGGGAATTTTTCCCAAAACCAACATAATTATCTTTAATAAAAAAAAAATTTAAAATAAATGTTTAATAATAAAATCTTCAAATCTCGTATGCCTTTCACTGTCCAAGTAGCTTCGTGCACGTCCAAGCGGTAAGGCATCCTCTTCTTAACCTGAAACTCACACTAACATGCACACAAAGTCAGCTTAAGCTGAGTGAGTTCAAGTTTTAAATAAGTAACAAAAGTCTTACAATAACATTCAGGGCCGAGAAAACGTACAACCCAAACACGTAACATTCAGCGCATGCAAACACAAGGTAGGCATACGAAACATTCAGTAGTCGAGACGACTACAACATTCGCCAAATATTGGCCATTCTAATATATATATATATATATATATATATATACACATACATACACACATTCTATAACATTCCAAGGCCTACCAATAATAGCAAGCCTATACAAAATAGTTTAAAACATTTCATCAAGCAAAATCGTTTAGGTGTGCATGTTAGCCCAAAACTTAAAAAGAGTTAAACGGGGCATCAAGAACTCACCTGACCAAAACGCGGATTCACCACGAGCAAGAGAATCCCTAAGAAATCCCAAAACTCAAACACCTGTCGGTTTACATTCAATCAATACTAATGACATCAAGATGACTCGTTTATCCTACGAGACGTTCTAACATGGTTCGAGTTACCTAAACCCTCGACCTCATCAAACTTAATCACAACAGCCCCCGAGGTCTCACATTCACCAAAACGACCCTTAGGTACTCCCAGGAATAAAGAATTCCCAATTTTCCTCCGAGAGCACTAGGTGACACTAACACGCGCGTTTAGGAGTCGTTTAGGCCGTTAACATCCAACTCAGCCCCGTGTGGACCCATTATGATAAAATCACAGCCAACAAGTCCACACGACGCCACACGAGTCAAATGGGTCGGTAACCCGCAAGTACAACGCACCAACTATTCAATAAACACAATTGCGCGTTGTACCGACTCGTTGGAGTAACCGATAACCAATTCAGCCCCATTACTTATAAAAATGAATTTTGAACAGCCCGTACATCAAACCAAGTGTCCCCGAGCAGAATTGGTCGTTAATCACTTCAACCCTTGCGTTAAACGCGCTAAACTACAATTCTAGACAACCGAACATAACAATCAAACTACAACTAGTTGATCAACTTCACGAAAACGGCGGTGGCGGAACACGGCGGTGTACGGCCAGAATATGGATTACGGTGTACAGCGGTGTACGGCCGGAATATGGTGTACGAAGGAACACGGCGGCGTGTGGCCGGAATATGGCTGAACAAAGCGGTTTACCGACGGCAGAGGTGGATGGTGGGTGACGGTGGAGTGGGGGTGTATGTCGGCGGTGGTGGTGGCGGCGGAGGTGAATGGGGGGTGTACGGCGGAGGCGGTGGTGGTGACGAAGGAGGTGAATGAAACGTCGTCGGCTTAATTTGCTAATTTTTAATATATGTTTTTTACAGTTAGAATTAATACTAATTATGTTTCAATTATTTGTGTGTTTTTGTTAAGTGTGTTTTTGTTCTTGGTGTTCTTGATGTTGTGTTCTAAATATGGATTAATATTTGGTGGTTATGTTTTAAAACACACTGTAATACAGATTACGATATGTTTTTGGTGTTATAATTTAATTTTGTTTCCATATATAATACAACATACTAGACAATTATGCTCTTAGAGTGTTATAAAACAATTGTTAAAATAAAACACACCGCCTGAAAAACACATTTTCCATCTAGACCATTAGATCACTAATCTAACACACCAGATTATTTCTTACACTTTTTAAACACACTTCACTTCTTATTATAACTCCACCTTATATATATATATACACACACACACACATACATACATATATATGACCAAAAATCCCTCATTCGTTAAATAGTTAACAATAATGCATTGAATTAAATTAATTCGCTAAAATTAAGTAGCAAATCATGCATTCGCTAACATTTACTCATTCTCTAATCACATTTGCTACAATATATAAAGTATGAGCCTCATTCGCTAAGATGACTAACGAATGAGGTTCATTCGTTAAAAGAAATGACGAATGGAAAACATTCGTTACAAATTTAATGAATCAATAATAACCTGTAGCGAATGGACATTAAAAGATCAAGAAATAGTGAATGGCTCAGGACGTATGCGAATTTCATATATAAAATGTTTATGATTACATCGAAATAGAAGGCAAGCAGGCAACAAGCTGCGCCGCTACCCCTTTTTGAATTGCAAAACCCAATCTTTTAAAAACTACATTTGTGGATCTTGGAGTCATAACATTACTATGCATAACCTGTTAGACACGGGTAAGTAACTCCATACCTTCAGACGTGAGGAAACCAAAAGTGTCAAAAGCTAAAGGAATAAAATCGTGTTGGATGTCAAGACACGCCTTCTCATGTTTGGTCACCTTGCTTGAAGCAACTTTCAAAGCAGCTTGACCGGCTGTGAAACCACTACTCCCTAAGCCCACCAGAGGGGAAACCCCTGTCAAATCCACACAAGCATGTTTTCCTCCTATCCATCCAAACACCAAAATGTCAGCCGGCCGAAAAGATGATCTTCCCTCCGACGGGTCAGTCAGGAAATTCATAGGTGCTTCTTTTTTAACAGAAATTCCGGCCCGCCTGAGTAAGTCAAAGAGCACATCCCTAACCAGATCGTGTCGGTACTTGAACCCCGGGAGCTCTTTACAATGCACCGCATGCTCCCCATATGAGTCTAAATACGCCTTACGACAAACAGGACATATCTCATCAACCAGGAATAGAGGAATCATGAGGCGATCCTTAAGGATAGTACGATACTCCACTGGAGACATATGCTGGCCTAACCCATCTATTGAGATAGCTAGAAAATCCTGAGCATGTGGTACTTGTAAACACTCAAAAATGGCTTTTTGTCTACTTGTCATGTCAAAGTGTGACTCCATATCGTGAACAATTTTACTAAAAAGAGCACTCGCCAATGCATGTTGGGCTTTAGAGGGGGCGGTCTCTTTGTCAGTGAAACTGCTAAAATCGACGCTTGGAATCAAATCCCGAAGACAAGCCAAGGCACAAGAATAATCATAATCCATCCCACATTTACCACTGTCTCGCAAAATGTGATCCTGAAGCACCCATGATTGGGCTCTCGAGGCCACAAACGCATAGGTGGAAGCCTCTACTGCCGAATACAACCCCAAACCCCCATTCTTAATGGGTAAGGAAGCAAATCGCCATTGGAGATCTCCAAAGAAAGGACCTCCACAAACTACAATGTCCCCGATCGCCTCACGCAATCCCTTGTCAAAAAACAACGTTGCCTCCATCATATGTACAGGTTGGCATGTTCTCAAACTGAAGAAAAGTTTAGCAATACCCATACATGATCGAAGCAAAAGTAACTCACTCTGCAGGTCACCAAGTTTTGGGAGAAGACGCATCAAGTCAACGGCATTAGTTGCTCTCTTCTTTGCCAAACCCCCTAATAAAACTCGGTGTCTTTACTAACAGCTCCCACAAGAAGCTTCACCCCTAATAATGGTCTCCCTATATCAGCACGGAATAAAACCGTCCCGAGAC
The DNA here is from genome assembly GCF_021521415.1 of Bidens hawaiensis. Taxonomy (NCBI): domain Eukaryota; kingdom Viridiplantae; phylum Streptophyta; class Magnoliopsida; order Asterales; family Asteraceae; genus Bidens; species Bidens hawaiensis. Next base: position 236,623 of record NW_027495656.1, read on the forward strand.
TTGGTACCATCACAAGAAGGCCAAAACAGCTCTGTTTTATTAATATTTAGTTCAAGACCAAAGTTGGACCCGTCACCTTAATGATATCCACCACTTTAGCCACCTTAATGGGTCAACACAAGTTTTAAACCTATAATAGTACAATTAACACTCAAAACTTGTTTTAATAGCATCGATACATGATTGATATATCAAACACAATAAACAATTTCATATTTAAACCGGTTTTAATTGTCAATTGATTCAACTAAAGGTCTGTTAGGGTTTCGTCAAAACCGTCTCAAATCAGTCCTAAACTAGTTCATATAATTATCCATATCATCACTACATATATTATATTACATATCGATTAGTAATGATGATGAAACAAGACAATTAATCGCAAAGAAAGATCTTAAAAAATTTTGGCAGCGTAACATTTAGAAAGAGAGAAAATCGAGGTGAAAAGTTCAACATGAATGAGCTCCCATTCGTTATCATCTGATATTTATAATCCGTACTGTAACACCCCGGCCCGGTTAGGGCTAACGTGTCACACAATAATGTCAATCAGATTTCATTAATAACGATTTAATTAGAGTCTCAAAACCCTAAAGCGTATTTAAATCTTACAACTATCTAAAATATTCAATATTCAAATATCTTTTACTCCATATTCTATATACTCTAAACTTTTATTATCTCTCATCAAACATTCCCCCAATTCACATGAGTACCTGCTTAACACAAATAAGAGAAACACCAAAAAGAAGCACGGTGAGCCAAAAGGTTGCTCGCTAACGAAAGAACAATAGCAATAACAATATAACAAAAAAACGACGCAATACTTGAAACAGTCAATAACGATAAGACGGTACCATACGGTGAGAGATCAATGACGAATCAATAACTGTGTAACGATGAGATGATGCCATGCGTTGAACGATCAATGACGAATCAATAGGACAATACGATGCGCTAACAACGTAATGATGATACTATACATTGAATGATCAATAACGAATCAACAACTATGCAACGATAGGCCAATACCATATGCTAACTATTTAACAATAAGACGATACAATATATATATATATATATTATATGTGTGTGTGTGTGTGTGTATATATATATACACACGCTGAACGATAAATGATGAATCCATACAATAACAATTTAATGTGGAATTACCCATGTGAGCCAAAAACAATAACAGCAATAGAAACAATGCAGTATGTACATTAGCTGCAGACTAATGCACCAATAATTAAGTGAGATAGGAATGTGAGCACACACACCTAACCATCTCCCTCCAGTAACAATTTACCTAGGATTGATCCATACGCCTCTCAGTAATCAGTAAATCAATAAGTGCTCTCGTCGCACAATAATATAGAGACGCAGTGAACTAATCGCCCCGCCACAGATAGAGCGCGTCAAAGGTGTCTCGATTGACGCCCTATGTCCCCATAGGTGGATAAATTCTCGGGTATTGAGGTCAAATAAAAGGCAATAACAATGATCAATGTCAATTCAATATAACATGTCTCAATAGAAATCGGTCAATATACAATGGTCTATTAGGAACATGGGATAATGATTGTAATAAACTATATTCTATCGCATGCATGAAAATTTCACTTATCAATTTAACAAAAACAATCTAACAATTTGCAATAATTAAAGAAATGGCTTAATAAGGGTGGTAGTGACAC